>NW_027468587.1:27822122-27837122 GCF_046254945.1 Alosa pseudoharengus
GAATTTTGGGGTGTGTGTTGGTCATTGTCTGGGCAACTTTAGAATGTTGGGGTTTGTTGAGGTGGTGTACAAGTCGGGGCAATGGGTGTCACATGGCTACAGTTGCTGTCAACATTCTGGGGCACCAAATCTGCAAAGGGGTCTATCTAAATATCCACGACTTATTATGACCGCCGCTAGCGAAGATAGCGAAGCGGTCATATAGGGATTGTCAAAGTTTTTTTTTTTTTTTTTTTTTTTTTTTTTTTTTCTCGTCATCTACTTCCTGAAATTTTGGTCAACGATACCCGGGGCACCGAAACACCGGGGCACATGAAATTTGGTGGGTATGTAGCCCCACTAGACTTTTACGGAAAAATTTCGTTTGGTCCCCGGGGGCCACTCCCCCTCCGCGCTGGGCCCCCCGAAACCCAAAAAATGCAGTTTTTCCTAAATAACTACCTGAACCGTGGCACCGAGGATGAAGAAATTGTTATGGTATGTTGGTCTCAAGGGCCCACATCAACGTAGCCCATAATCACTCATTTGTGATTTGCACCCCCCGGTAAAAAATGAAAATGCAATATCATTCTGCTTTAATCGCCCCTCTCTTCAGTAAAGACGTTCAGAACTGCACCAAATTTTATGTGTATGATTAACCTGACATTCTCTGGGGGTATGCCAAGTTTCATAGAATTTCATCCATGGGGGGGGGTCTAAAAAATTAAGTTATGTGTACATTTAGTGACTCTACACTCATTGGCCTGTAGATGGTGGTGCACACATATACACATGCACACACACACACAGGCACCCACATACTATCGGTATTAGAACGGCCGATACATAATTACAAATTCAGTAGGATTAAAAGAAAGCCAAAATAAATATTCATCATCATCATCATGGCTGCATTTCCAGTATTGGCGATAAGTAGTCGTTTGTCCACTAGATGGCGCATCGTTGCAGTGAGACGTAATTTTGTTGGAAGTTAATCTAAAGTGGGTTGGAAAGACACTATGCTTCCTACAAGGACAAGACTGTAGGCTACAGTAGTTTACTGCAGAGAACGTCTAAGGGTAGGATGATTTCTGCATGAAATGTAATTCCCATTTCCTCTTGAAGCCGAAATAAATCTGAGAATGTTTATCGGACATGCTTGTTTTTTACTGCAGGTAGGCTACGTTAATCCTATCAATAGCAGAACGTAGGTAAAATAATGTTACCGTTAGCATGGTTGAGTGATGGAGGCCAATTTGATTATTGATGTATTTGTAGAAAACCATAAATGCGTTTATAGGCTACCAAGCAAATCGATAACAGCACTAATTGTATCTTTCGACTGTCATCTCATTTGCTTATGACCATAACCTAGGCTACTAACAGGAGCTAAGTGAGTTAGCCACAACACGTTCGCTACGTGATGTTTTTTTAATGGAAAATATATAGGCTACCTGAAAGATAACCTGTCTATGATCCCGTGATGATCTACATCTCCATTTAAACCAGATGTTTTAGAGCGCACGTTGAGATGTATTCAGGGCAGGGCTGTACCTACACATATTTATTGCACGTGCTACAAAAATCATTCTTTGCGATGAATGATTTAGTACCAACGTTACACCGGCTATTGCCTATGGCTATTCCGTGAGACTGAGGCGCTTTTTGTTTGTTCGAAGTGCGTGTTTAGGGTGTGAGAGGGGAGTCGATGTGCTTTGATTCCAGCTTGGTAGTTGTAGTCTATGCGATTAAAAAACACGTGTGTGTGAAGTATCCAAACAATGATAACGCTTTCATTATGGCTGCTTTAGCCACAGACCTTGAGCTACTGTACAGTGGGTTGGGTTCCATTTAGAAGTGTCCACTTCATTCGCCCTTTCCGTGATTCACAGCTACGTGAAATGTATTACTACTGATATGCAAAACTATTAACTTTTCGCCAAGAGGTGGCAGCTTGATACTGTAAGGTGTAAGCCATTGGTTCCAACGGAGATTTTATTTGGGTCGCCAGCATAGCCTAGCGACAATTTGTGTTGTGTAATAGGCCTAGCATAGGGCCTACCTTATATAGCTTATAGTTTGTTAACAGTCACGGTTTTGTCATAACTCCCTCTATGCATTTTTGCATTTAGAATAGCTCCAAAACCGGGGGGCGAACACGTCGCAGGGGGGGCGCCAATGCGTGGATATCTCAATCGCAAAATTAAACAATATTTCTATCGGGCGCCTACCATGGACTAGGCTGGGTGAAAATCAAAAGATTGCGTCAAAAGATTGAGCTTAACCATTGACCTCATGGTTGCAAAATGCAAGGGAACATGAATCAGCATATTATTTGCACAAACAATAACGGAGAGTAGCTCTTCAAATTTGCCCGTTAAAATGTGTATGAACAGTCTCGCAACGCATTTCATGAAGGCCCTTTTGGACAGTTATTTGCACCACTGGGTAAAACGGCATTTTGTTTTTTAGACTACTGGTATTTAATTTGTGCATTGACAATAAAGAATATCATTTGAACTAGATGACTAAACTTATGCATATGTAGAAGAAGAAACATTCACAAAAATCCATGACATGACCTCACTTCTTGATAGCTGTTGAAAACTGCATGGAACTGACAGGGATTGTTTTGTTTAATAATAAATAAATACATTATGCTGCTACCTTCTGCTTTTCCCAAATACAATGTAGCCTACAGGTGTACCTTTCATCAGTCCAGTTGCAATGGATGGACTGTGATGAACTGCCCTACTTGTGATTGTTTAGAGATTTTAAAGGTTTTATAACAATGTTACAGATTTTTTGGCCCAGAAACAAATCTATTCACCTTTGCAGCGCCAGTAGGCTACTTTGTGTGCGGAATGTGTGCAAACACACATTCCAAACAAGTATACACAAAAGTTTCAAGAGTGGGGGATGGAGTAGAAGATGGAGACAAATTCATTAATATGATTTATTTTCGCGGAATGGATGTGCAGGACTGAGCGGCGGTCATATTTTGTACCGCTACGCGGTACATCTAGTTTCTGTTTTATTTGATAGGTTTCTAATGTCTACAAGTTACATTGGTTTTTTTCCGTTTTTTTTTTCCTGTTTCATTGTAGGGCTTACAAGAAACACACAAGTTTGAATATTTTCTAAACTTTGACCACAATACCTGGACTTATTTTTCTGTACGAATGCTGATTTATATTCATGTGATTATTTATGTTTGTAATTCATTCAACCCTCAATGGCATTAGATAGAATGATGCACAAAAATGACAAAAACAGTACTATTACACATTATCGTCTAAGAGAAAACATAAATAAACGTGTACTCATGAATTTCACCACCATGCACATTTGGTCCCCCCGTAATGTTGTTTCCATGGCGATGGCCTTGGTCCAACCGGCTGTGGACACCACCTGACCCAGTTCAGGCCTCATGTGCTAGAACCTCAGGGCCGCAGGCCATGCGTGATCATCCTGTGTGTGAAGAGGTAGCGCACACACACACACACACACACACACACACACACACACATCTGCCTAGCCCTTCCTGCAACATTTAAACAGACTATTTCTCCTACAGATACAAACACTGAAACACCTTCACATGCACACTTTCACTTCCTGGTCCTGCACCCTGTAACTGGGTAATCTGTTCCCTGATTGGGTAAGGGAGGAGGAGAGCCTTGACGGTGCCAGCTTGATGAGAGCCGCGGACGGAATTGATCACCCCATCTGTTACTTTTCAAAGAAGTTTTTAAAACATCAACAGCACTACAGCACCATTAAAAAGGAGGCACTTGCCCTTCTCCTTGCACTTCAAAACTTTGAGGTTTATATTGGTTCTTTTACAGAACCAGTACTTGTGTACAATGACCATAACCCCATGACCTTCCTCTCTAGGATGAGAAATTCGAACCAGCGCATTATGCGGTGGTCGCTCTACCTGCAGTGCTTCAACCTGGAGATCAAGTATAAAAAGGGTAGTGAAAACATTTTGGCAGACACTTTGGAGGCCTAGTGATTTTTCCTTTGTTTGCGGTACTTTTTCGTTAACCTTAACATTGAGTCTTTTATTTAAGTTATTCTATTTTTCTTATTAATAAATATAATTAACTTTATATCTTTTGTCTGCCCGTTATTGCTCTTTGTTATTTCCCTAAGCCCTAGACAAGGGACATAACAGTTTCTTTTTGTCAAGTCTTTTTGTTTGTTTCTTGTCGGCACTATTTTCACACTGTCAATAAATCTGCACTCTCCACCCAAATTCCACGTTTGCTTGCTGTGTCTTCACCCCATCATGGTTCTGTCCCAAATCAATTTCTTCAAACCTTGAGTCTGAGAAAGGCGCTATATAAATAAAACATATTATTATTATTATATCACCACTTCACGTCCGTGAGTCCTAGCTGCTCATCCTGCAGGAGGGCCGTTTTGTCACACTGTGGAACTGAAAATATTGTACTTCCACCTAAAAACCTGTAGAAGCACCACTCCTGAAAATGGGTGTCAGAGTTCAGCGGTTTCCTGAAATGGTGACGTGCGCTCTGTAGGCTGCCCATCTCACCAGACCAGCACAAACAGCTGACACGTCGGAACTGGACAAGAGAGAGTTTCACTTCCCTCTGCTGGGCCGAACGTTAGAAACACATTTAAGGTTCAAGTCATGGTGTGTGTGTGTGTGTGATAGTGGTGGAATGTGTGTGTGGGAGTGAGAGTGGTGGTGTGTAATTATGCCTGTGTCTTCATGCATTACTCCTGCATCAGTGCCACGGGCATAGCAGCTGCAGTGTGTGTGTGTTTCTCTGTGTGTACTGTATGTGTGTGTGAGTGTTTCTCTGTGTGTGTGTATGTGTGATTCTCTGTGTGTATGATTGTGTGTGTTTCTCTGTGTGTGTGTGTTTCTCTGTGTGTATGTTTCTCTGTGTGTGTGTTTCTGTGTGTGTGTGTGTGCTTGTCTGTGTACATGATTGCTATGATGAACTCATCAAATATCAGCCCATTCAGGCAAAGATCAGTGGTGTTGGCTATGCATGTAATTTGGTAATATTGTTATTTCACAGCCTGCGGCATATGCACAAACTATTACTGAGATAGAAGAAATCCAACCAGCTTGCGAAATCTCAGCTGTAATAGGCAGTGTGACACTGGCAACATTTTCACAAGATTGTTAGAAGATGTATTTCACCCCTGGACATATTTGAATCCTTGTGAGAAATGTGGTTATAGATTACTCAAATGTTTTGGTTTGGTGTGTGTGTAATCATGCCAGTGTGCCCCACATCAGTAGCCACAGACTCAGATAACCAGCAGCAGTGTGTGTGTGTATGTTTGTGTGTGTGTATATGTGTGTGTGTGTGTTTGTGTGTGTATATGTGTGTGTGTGTGTTTTTTTCAGGTTTATTCATCATCATCATTTCTTGTGTAGTGAACTCCATGTGTTACCAGGCAACCATTTATGCATTTGAAGCTACAACCAGTGCTGTGCTTGTACATATCAGTGTGTGTGAGTGTGTGTGTTTATATGTGTATGTGTGTGTGTGTGTGTGTGTGTGTAGTGTAGTGTAGTGTAGTGTAGTGTACTTCCAACAGGACACATGGAACATTCTCTGTGAGGCGTACTGTATATATTACTGATATATTTCAGATACACTCATTCTCATACATCCAATCAAATCTATCATGTGAGACAGTAAGGCATCAGACAGGCAAAGAGATTGCATCCTCAAAAAGACAGACAGACAGACAGCTGTCTCACCTAGCAGACTGACAGAGTCTTACCTATGTTCCCCAACAGGTGGATATGTAGCTGTCTATCTCTCCTTGCATGACATGGAGCTGTTTTACCTGTCTCACTGAGCAGGCAGGCTAGTACTCTTACTCATTTTACCTCGGAGGTAGACAGACAGCTGTCTCACCCAGCAGGTAGACAAGCAGCTGTCTATCTTACTGAGCAGGTAGGTAGACAGGTACCTGTCTCACCCACATATTTCACAGACCTAAGAGACAGACAGACAGACAACTGCCTCACCTCTCACTGAGCTAGCAGACAGGCAGCTGTCTTACCCATCACACCCAGGAGGTAGACATTCAGAGTCTCTAGTGAATGACAGGAGACAGATCCCAGATAAGCTACTGGTATCAACAGCAGTAGTGTCCAAACACATGTAATTTTGACATTGAGCCACTGGATGGCGCTGTAGAGCAGCTCTAGAGTCCAGAGAGAGACAGTGTAGTTTTGACGTTGAGCCACCGGGTGGCGCTGTAGAGCAGCTCAGTTCTGCATCCACACACAGTGCACTGGAGTGCATGGAGTTGCATAGTTGCATTGGAGCTCCACATGAGAGTCAGTGATGGTCGATGATGGTCAGTGATGGTCGATTATGGTCAGTGATGGTCAGGGTCGGTGTTTGCATAAGAGGCTAGAGAGCTTAGTGGGGCGCGGTGACGCTTTAAGGCATCTGACAGCTCAGGCACACAGCAGGTCTAACAGCAATCAAGCAGGAAGTGTGTGTTTGTGTGGCGGTCTAACAGAATGTGTGTGTGTGTGTGTGAGAGTGTGTGGTGTGTGTGTGTGTGTGTGATGCGGTCTAACAGAATGTGTGTGTGAGTGAGTGGATCTAACAGTGTGTGTGAATGGAATATGTGTGTGTGTGTGAGTGAGTGTGTGAGTGGGACTAACAGTGCTGGAGATGGGAGCATGTTTGTAGTGATCAAGGCGAGGATTGTGTGTGAGCACGTCTATCGGTAGTCGTTTTTACACTAAGAGCGCAACATTCACGGTAAGAGGAGACGTCTTTATGCTGCATCGTGTGTCTGAAAACGAGGCGAAACTTTGCATTTGCACTTTACATACAAGCCGGCATATTGAGGAGGCAGGACCAAACAGCATGAAGCGTGACGTGCAACATTGGCCGTGAGGAGTAGCCTGACACATGGCAACACATGGGAACAAACAAATGATTTTCTGAACTGGGGATTTTGCCATCACTAATTTTACCCCCATAACTTTTGACAACTGAAAATAAAATGTGATACAATGAACAGAAAGCCTCTTCAATGTGCTTAATCTCCATGTAGGCTAGCCCGTTAATCAAATTAATGTATGAAAATAAAGTTGTGCGTCACTTAGTGAAGGAGAGCAACGTTGCTATTCCCTGAAGATGAGTCAGATGTAGCTACAGTTAAGTTATGTTGGCCATTCATCTACAAATGCTTTTCTTATGGATGCCAGAAACCGCATATTATACTATGACAGTTTGTATGGGTAAAGCCTGCTATCGCGAGTTTTGGGCCAGGGCCATAGGCTATAGGCTACAATAAACTGTTTCTGGAGAGAATTTAGAATTTAGTCAGACCTGTGTGATGGTAGAATATGGCCAGGCTATCTCCATCTCTAACTAGCACATATTGAGAAGATTGCATGACGGAAATAACACTGGACTAACTATGGATAACTGTGGATAACTTGTAGACCATAAAGGTAAGAGTTCATTGTCCTCACATTTAGCTGTGTTTACTTGTTTGGCTGCATAGCATGCTAGTTTGTTTGTTAAACAGTGACATTAAGCTATGTTCGCTAATGTCCAGCTTCTAAATGTTATGTGGCTAACGGTAGTTATAATGTGATAATGTAAAAGCTTGCTAGGACAGACACTCTAGGAGTTCATACTTGTTTTATCTCTGGATTTTAGGATAGCCTATATGGCAACCGATTGCATTCCGACCTACAGTCAACTCTAGCAGGCAGGATTTAAAGATTGTGGTAATGTGCTCTCTGCTATTGCTGCTTTTGATCAGTCAGATTTTAAATCTCCTGTGGTGGGTTGGACATATGTCGTGTCATCAAAACACCCACCCAGATTCCCCCATTCTGCCCTAACGCATTTACACTGGTGCCAGAATGAATCGTTTCGCCTTTATGTCTACCCTGTCTGGTGGTAAAATTGGGGGGACACTTCGAACCGCCGTTCCGCCTCGGTGTGTGTAAAAAGGACAGGTGTTCCGCGATAAAGGTACATACATTCACGGGAAATCCGGCAGTGTAAAAGGGGCTAGTGATGGAGACCAGGGCCCTGTAACTTGAAAATCAAACGTAAATTTACGTGTACGCATGGCTTACAAACTCGTAAATCATAACGATCCAGGTGTAACTGAAACTTGTCGAAAGTCACACGTAAGATGCACAGAACTTAAACTGTAACTCGAAAGAGAAACAATGGTAAATAGGGAATCATCGTCCGTTTCCCCCTGACAACCTGACAACGACGTGTGGATTTGGCTGTCACTGTCTTCAGCTGCTTTGAATGGCCGGAAAAAAGAGAAAGCCTAACTTTACAGCTGAAGATAAGGAAATAATTGTCGCTGGGGTAGAGAGGAATAAAAACATTTTTTATTCTCAAGCTGACGAACAATGATACATTCTAGAAATAAGCTGGGTGATTAGGAGCAGCACGTAAGACCCGACAATCAATGGCAGGAAACAAATGCTAAAATAGGCTAACAGAGGCGAAGAGAATGCAAGGCAAGCATTGTGTGGTCTGAAGCACACTTCATTTTTTTCTTAAGTTACATTACACGTAGACTTCCAAATCATTTGAGTTACAAGCGTATCTTTTTACGATAGGCTTACGATATACGTAAGGTCTTCGAGCAGCTAACGTGTGCTTCGAGTTACAGGGCCCTGGAGTGTGTGTGTGAGCAGGTCTAACAGTGGTGGAGATAGCCAAGAGTGTGCTTTTACTCACAAGGGAAACCACACCAGGCACTGAAGTGTTCCATTCATAACGCGCAAAAAACGTTTTAGAAGACTGGTCTATTTCCGAACGTACGCGCCGCTATCATGTCTGGTGTAGCTACTTCCATTGATTATAGTGGAAGCTAATTGTTGCAGCAGAGTTACGTGCCCGGGATACACTTGGGGCTGTTGGTGGTGGAGGAGATGATGATGGTGATGATGACAAAGATGGCAGATGACGACGATGATGGTGATGAAGATTATGCGGATGCTGAAGATGACAGCTTTGTGTTTCACTCAGGTTAAGATGGTGATGATATTTACTAACGCACACTCAGAGAAGGTGTGTGTGTATGTACATGTATGTGTGCATGTTTTCAGTATGAAGTGAGTGTGAGCGTGTGTGTGTGTGTGTGTGTGTGTGTGTGTGTGTGTGTGTGTGTGTGTGTGTGTGTTGAACAGATCACTGGTTGGACAGCACACACAGTGGTCCTATTTGGGCTGTTTCGGCGAATAACATCAGTCCAGAGGTCCATTCAGTCCTGCCGTGTGTGTGTGTGTGTGTGTGTGTGTGTTCGCTCTGTGTCAAAACTGTAGATGTGAGCAGAGGTTTCCAGGTAGATGGCTGAAGCCGAGGGTCAGAGGTCACCAGACCATGGGGCAGTCCAGGGGTCAGAGGTCACCAGACCACGGGGCAGTCCAGCGGTCAGAGGTCACCAGAGCACGGGGCAGTCCAAGCGACTAAAGCCGTCTCTGCGCAGCTCCCAGTACGTGCCATTGCTGACCCAGGTATCGTCCTTACACTTCCTGCTCACAACACACACACACACACACAGACAGACAAGGTGGTTCAGTATACAAGACAACTGTGTGTTTGTGTATGTGTATGTGTGTGTGTCTCTGTGTGTACGTGTGTGCAGGGTGCGATTTGTCAAAAAAACAGGGGGGGGGGGGATATTTTTTTTTCATCATGAAAAATCTGTTTTAAGTTAACGGTATGCCTATTACATTTCACACAGTTGAACATTCATCTCTAATGCAAACTAAAAATATATTACATTTTCTGCGACGGCCACACCTGCAATATGGGAGATGGCCTAATTAAGTTTCAGGACCATGGATAAGGGCCAATCACGTGAACATGACAAAGGATCTAAGGCGAACGGGCAACTAAATCAGACTGTAAAACGTAACATAAAACCTAATCGATTAAAATTTCACATCTTTAATTAGACCAGTGTTGGCGTCGTTACTCAAAAAAGTAATGTATTACACATTACTCGCTACTGTAAAAAATTTAATCCCTTTGAATTCCTTTGACTCTTGGATTGATCATTTTACTCTTTGGGACAATTATTTATAATATTTCTTTAGAATTTTTGCCTTGTTTAACATGTCGGGAATCCCGAAGTTTCTTGTTTGAAACAGCCAAGATGAGGCGTCTTCTCACTGATCAAGTTCGTTTCACATGCACGGATATGCCCCATTTCTAATCATTATCACTTATGGAAATAATGTAAGTGAGAATAGGAGCAGGCTTCACTCAATATGTTGCCTGGGTGCCATTCCGAACTCAGTCCCGCCCCACGGGAAGTTCGGTCTGGCATTGCTCCATTGTGGGGCAAGTATACTCGCCCTAAATCAGGCGGACCAATCAAATCAGGCTTTACGATGACGGACAGGTGAGCAACAGCGCCTGGTCTATCACGTCATCTGAGCACGCTTAGATTAGGCTTATGTTTGAAACAAAAACGCTGTGGCTAGAAGGATACATGGCTTTTAAGACCCCATATGGAAAATTCATATTATTTAATGAGTTTGTATCACTGAAAATGATTATTTCTGAAACTTTGGCCAAAGTTGAGATGTGGGAAAACTGGTGGTTTCACTTTCATCAAGGAAAAACAGCGCTGTTGCATTGCGACATGTTCCCTCGTTCGTTTGAAATCTCTGATTGACCACCTGTTCGAGGGATTTGCGACAGCCTTTCCCAGCTGTTTAAAGCAACACCAAAGAGTTTTTTGTACTTTAAAATAATGTTTCCAAAATCGTTTCAGTGGTTCATCAACTCGTAACAGGGTGAGCGGCACTTTCTGCATTCGCTTCGCGGCCCTCTTTCGGCTATAACCGCACTATGTAAGTTTGCCGGATCGGGTAGTGGATCTGTAGTTCTATGGAATGAGACATGAGAAACTACAAATTTGACTTGCATCTGATGTCGCAATACATCGTACTTTCATAAAATCATGCAACATACTCTACCTTGTCTGTGGACATTGTTTTTTGCAAAGCTGGTGCTGGATAAACAAATTGTGTGTGCAACAGAGGAAAAGAAAAGTTCTTTGGTGTTGCTTTAACATGTTTGTAGCATATCACTGTTCAACAGAATTATTTTTAAAAACGGAGGGGATATAGGAGCAGAAGGATGGTTCGTGTGTTTTCTTCCTACACTTCACGGTAAGCTATTTTGTTGCTCTGATTGGTTAGGTCTATCCAATTGAGTGCAGAGGCATTCCCCCCCCTGTATCGGTTGAAACACGCCCCATAATTACGTCCCAATGGAGCAGTATCAGACTCATATTCTGACTAGAATTTGAGTATGACAACGTCAGGCTATCAATATGTAGGCTACCTTTCTAAACTGTTATGAGTGCTGGCCTGAATGGTCGGATCAAGTCAAGTAGGGAGGCCGCACCATGCATGAGGTTACTGAAGAAGGCACGTGCCGAAACGCAATAAAAAGTAAACACATGCATGGTACGGCCTCCCTTCTACTAGGTTTATGAAAATACATATCCAACCCAAAACTAATTTACCCTGTAATTTTAAAAGTAATTTTGCTTGTTATTTTTATTCAGATTTTACATTCTGGGAGGTGATCCACAAAAGCCTATGGTCGGAACAATGGGATGTCGGAGCAGAGGGTCTATTTTTTTCTAAACACAGGGACGTCGGATTACGGGGCTGTCGGACCAAAGGGATTTTTTTGGATTATTGAGAGGTCGGAACATTGGAGCGTCGGACAAGTGGGCAGTCCTGGCTAATGACAGGGTAAAGCACGGCAACATGTGTCTCCAAGGCTTCCTATTTTCTAGGCTGGATGGAGGATTCCACAAAACTATCTCTCCTATCTCAGATAGGAGAATAGGCTGAAGTAATATTAATATTTAACGCGTTACACTGCTCCATACTGACAAATGTAATGTGATTACAGTAACACGTCTGAATCAGACTAAGTAAACAGTTTGCTCTGATGTCGGACTAGGCCTTTTCGGCTTTCCTGTTGGCGCGTCATCTGCAGCGTCTAGACCTTTTATCCACATCTTTGCAAACTTCTGAGCAGGAAATGGACGCACGTCTTCTGAGCAGGGAACGGACACACGTCTGGTCCATTAACAGCGATGAAGAGAAGACACGTTCATTCTGTTGTGCACAGCAGTGAGGATGTGATTCATGGCGCTAAATCCACATATACAATATATTTATGTGTGTTTATGTTCTCGAATTCCGAGACTGCAAAAGTTCGGGTCAGGTGAATGTTAGCGCCAGCAATGTAGGCTATAGGTGTAAGAAAACTCACAACCTGCCTGTTATTTCAATTGGTTTTTAATCATTGATGGGGTTGTCCCCCCCAAAGATGAAATTCATTCAGCAGAGCTAGGGATGTAAAAACCAGAGGAGTTCCCCCATCCCCCCCAACAAATCGCACCCTGTGTGTGTGTGTGTGTGTGTGTGTGTACGTACTGGAAAAAGCGGGGTGTGTGTGTGTGTGTGTGTGTGTGTGTGTGTACGTACTGGAAAAAGCGGGGTGTGTGTGAGAGGTGGTTCTCCTCCAGTACGTGACGACGTTCTCTCTGTAGCTGTTCAATCCGCTGCTTCTGCTCTTCTGCAGCCTCAACATGACCTTCCTCCAACAGCCTGACACACACACACACACACACCACACACACACACACACACACCACACACACACACCACACACACACACACACCACACACACACCACACACACCACACACACCACACACACACACCACATTATACACACATTATGGTTATGGTTATGGTTATGGGATTTGGCAGACGCTTTTGTCCAAAGCGACATACAAATACAAAACAATATAATACTTACATTTAACAGGGAACAGATTAGAATGTTGGTCAGACTACATTAAGGAGAATAGCAATAATAAACAACAATGTCAATTCAATCAATAACAATAGCATGGTAAGACTATATTAAGGAGAATATAAATAATAAACAACAATGTCAAATTAATCAACAGCCTAATGAAAATAAACAATATTATACAAAGTATAACGCATAAGAAGCGCTTAATGAACTAAGTGCATGTTGAACAGGAATGTCTTTAGACCCCTCTTGAAAGACCCAAAACTATCACAGGAATGGAGAGCACTGGGCAACTCATTCCACCAACATGGAACCACTGAGGAAAAGAGGGTTACACTTTACTTGACAGTATCGACATAAGAGTGACATGACACTGTCATGAACATGTCATAAACAAGTCATAAAAGTTTATGGCATAACGCTTCTGTTATTAAGTGTCATTCACAAATTTAATTCTGGCCACTATAGGGAGTCAGTGGAGAGTAACTAGGAGAGGAGTTACATGTGTCCTCTTTGGCTGATTGAAGACGTGCTGCAGCATTCTGAATCAGCCGTAACGATCATACTACACAAGTATAATATCAACCACAAAGGAACCATAGATCTTCCAATGTTAATCTTTTAATTGTGCAAAGGGCTCTACAAGCAAAGCGGAGAAGCTGCTTTTATCCATTATGCACCAAAGCTATGGAACACCCTGACTCTGTACAGCAGTGTTTCCCAAAGTCTGGGTCGCGACCCATGGGTGGGTCGCAGGAGAATTTATTTGGGTCGCCAGCCCAGCACACTTTATGTTGTGTTATAGGTCTAACTGATACCATTTGTCATTTGATACCAGGACATTTAACAGTTTTCTATTAGGATGTAGTTTGTTAACTACCACAGTTACGGTTTTGTCATAAAAGCTCATGAAACTGGCACATGAAACTGGGGGACGAACGCATCGCAGAGGGGGAGCCAGAGCATGGATATCTACCTCTCAGAATGAAACCATTCTGTGCGGCGCCTGCCATGACCTGTACCTCGCAGTTGCAAACTGCAAGGGGCATGAATCCGCCTATTTGCACGAACATTAACAGATACCAGTTCCTCAACTTTACCGATTAAAATCTAGTGACCGTGCTGTCAACTAAAGCAGACATCCATAGACCGGATAAGGATTCAATTTGCATGTAGATAGTTTCGATTGTAGATGCAATCTTTAAAGTTAATAGCAACCTCCTCACATTCTTATTTCTGATTTAAAATGCACAACAGTGCATTATATTAGGCTACAATTTAAATAGACATTTTAAACACTATTTCTCTCGTTTCTTCCGGCTATTGCCCAAAAGCCTTGTTCTGATATAACGATATAATATAATACAATACAATATAACGACTTGAGTTATTTGCTGTTTGCATCGGAATTGACGTCCTCAGTGTTATGGACCCATTTGTCTGCAACGCAATGTAGCCTACAACATTTTTTTTAGAAATACAGGAACAGCTTTACTATGCTGACGAATGCGCAACATGCGAATTTCCCCAAACTCTCGGATGCGCATTAAAATGTATATTTTCAGTAGTCATTTCCAACTTTTCACGCTGATGGTGCTCAAAATGCAACACTACCGTGTTCAAAGCAGGATCTATCTATCTAGATCCTATAGCAATGTATGGTTGGGGGAGGCATAGAAAAGTTGGAGAACCTGTGGCCTAAAACAATAGTGGTGGTTGCAGGGTAGATTTGAAGTGAAATGGGTCGCGATGGTCTGTCATTTTTAAAAAGTGGGTCGCCAGAAAAAAAGTTTGGGAAACACTGCTGTACAGCAAACAGGCAAATTCTGTAAACATCTTTAAAAATACCTAAAAACATCCCTGTATATTAGAGCTTTTTGTTAAGTCACTTTTATCTTGTAGCCTATTTCTTCACATTATTTTACATTCTACTGCTGCTATTTACAGAGTCTTCCTATTTTCACTGCATCAGATACCACAACACATACAATACAACTATCTCCTTACCATCTTGTGAATTCTCATTTTTACTTCATTCTAAATCTCTGATGTTTTATTTATTATTTTGTTTGTTTGTCTTATTACATGTCTCTCTATTATTGTGTTAGATGTAAAGCACGTTGAGCTGCATTCTGTGTATGAAAGGTGTTACAAATAA
>NW_027468587.1:27839622-27844622 GCF_046254945.1 Alosa pseudoharengus
GTGCGATAATTCAGAAACACCATGTTATTTTCCCATAGGGAAAATCACAAGATACCAGATCTCAAAGACAAAAGGCAGCTTTTTTGTAGGCGAACTGGTAGGTCTATTGTCCGTAGTTTACTGCCTAGCCCCTGTTGCATTATGGGTATTCTGCCTGGCCTGTGTTGCATGATGGGAAGGTTATTGAGGTGTTGCTCACTGGCTCTCCAGACGCAGGTGGCGGAGGGTGAGTCTCCGCAATAGAGAGCCTCGTGCCATTTCCCAAACAGAGAGTGGACCGCCTTCCCCCGCTGGTCTAGCACTGACCCCTGGACCTCGTTCACACTCGAGTTCCAGTACTTAGCCTGCAGACACACACACACACACACACACACACACACATGCATGAAACAAGCACACGTGAAACATATACACACAAAGCCACACACACTTAAGGACATTCTGAAGACTAGCCCAGACTAGCCCAGGGTTTTTCCTGCATAGAGAATTGCCAAGTGGCTGGCTCTGTCTGTTCAATCGGAGGAGGAGAATGACATCATATGAGTTTGTCTAATATGGGAAAAAATCTTCTTCTGCATCTTACTGACGATATACGGGTAATTTTTTTTCGCCCAGGAAAAACCCTGTAGCCCAAATGAAACTGCATAATTGAGGTTTTTGTGCCTGAGCGTGCTGCTGCTGTGTGTGTGTATGTGACCTTGAGGAAGGTGATTTTAGTGCCAGAGGTGTTGTTATAAATGTGTGTAATGTGTGTGTGTGTGTGACCTTGAGGAAGGTAATTTTGCAGTGGCAGAGGCGTTGTAAATGTATGTGTTTGTGTGTGTGAGAGAGAAAGAGAAAGAGAGAGTGTGTGTCTGCGCGTGCGTGCATGTGACCTCATAGATAGTGATTTTGCAGTGGCAGAGGCAATGTTGTGTGTGTGTGTGTGTGTCTGTGTGTGTGTACAGTATGTCTGTGTGACCATGTGTGTGTGTGTGACCTTGAGGAAGGTGATTTTGCAGTGGCAGAGATCGCTGCTGGAGTTCCTGATGGTGATCTCCCCGTAGTGTTCAATCCAACGCTGGCCACTCAGGATGTTGTGGATGCAGGACGTCACCTTAGTCCACTCATAGTGATCCCCAAACCTGACCAAAACACACAGGAGTCAGTGTGTGTGTGTGTTTGTGTGTGTGTGTGTGTGTGTGTGTGTGTGTGTGTGTGTACTGACCCTGGTAGTATTACATGGGTCGTGCCTACAGGAACGATCTCCATGGACTTCCCCCAGAACTTGTTCCTCCAACGCATGTCTGTGGAACATCAGAACACAGGTGAGTACAAATCTAGAGCCCTGATCAAGAACTAGTGTGTGTATGCCCACGTGTGTGTATGTGTGTGTGTGTCTTAGTTTGTTTGTTTGTTTGTGTATGAGTGTTTGCCATATCACCTTGCCAGAAGGTAAAGAACCAGTGTGTGTGTATTTGTTTGTGTGTGTGAATGTCTCTGGGCCCTATCATGACAGTCATAAGCACATCGTCACTCGTCAAAAGCTTATTCAAATTTAGTAGGATGTCCAGTCCACATTGGGAGGGTTTTCGTCGAGCGCATGGCGCAACAAGGTGTTCCTAGGTTTTTTAATCAGTCATATGGGTGTGTTTGGGGCGTTACATCATTTAAACCAATGAGAATGACATCTGCCATTCCCTTTAACGGCGCAAAGCGCGATGTCAAATAAATGCATCAGTATTTTGACATTCAACGGCGCATTTGAAGGAGGCTGCTTGCGAATAGTTCCACTAAACCATACTTTACTAAAACCTAGCATAGCCTTCACGCATTTGCACTCCTCTATTATTTGAACTCATTGGCAAAGTGAAACTAACTTCACCATGGTGTCAGTCAACGACAAGACAGTTATATGCAGTTACTTTCACTATTGACTGACAATGGGTTACCATCGAAAACATAGGCTGGAAAAAGTAACAATTACCCTAATATTGCTCAAATGACTGAATAAAACAACATTTATCCTACAGAGGAGTTGCTTATATCTCGTGACAGTGCGTCTTCAGCTGTGCTCCATACGTGTCTCTTGCCTCTTCCCTAATCACTTTTAACCGTCATTACCAATTTGCAAATGATAGTGAATAACTACTCATCATGAGATGTACAGTATTTCGTAATATCTTTATTCTAATTATGTTTTCCATTGTAATCGTGCAATTTGTAATGTTTTGCATGGACGTGCGCTGGTGTGCGTTCATGGATGATAGAAGGATGGTGCGTTGTGCACCTGCCAATATGACTGTTGACAATACGCTCTTAAAATAACATATAAACAACTCGCCATAGACTTCTGACCAGGTGTACAATATCGATTTTTAGACAATGCGCCAGGCCACTCCCTAGGTTGTTAATTGCCACACCCCTGGGCGCATTGTTTAAAAAATAAACGTGCAAAATAAGGAATTAAACTTTGCGCAGGGTGGGAAACGAGTTTTACGCCATGCGCCAGGGTGCAAAATACAGCCCTCTGTGTGTGTGTGTATGTTGTGTGTATTTGTGTGTGTGTGTACAGTATGTGTCTGAGTGAGTGAGTGAGTGAGTGAGTGAGTGAGTGAGTGTGTGTGTGTGTGTGTGTGTGTGTGTGTGTGTGTGTGTGTGTGTGTGTGTGTGTGTGTGTTCCATCTCACCTTGCCAGAAGGTAAAGTTTTTGGACTCGGCATGGCACGCTGAGACAGGGGGATGATGACTAACCTGAGAGAGGAGGAGAGAGGAGGATGAAGAGAGGAGGAGGAGAAGAGAGAGGGAGGAGAGGGAGGGATGAGGACAGAGGAGGAGAGAAGGAGAGGAGTGGAGAAGAACAAAGGAGACAGAAGGAGAAAGAGAGGAGAAGAGAGAGGGAGGAGAGGGAGGGATGAGGACAGAGGAGGAGAGAAGTAGAGAAGAGTGGAGAAGAACAAAGGAGACAGAAGGAGATAAAAAGAGGAGAGAAAGAAGAAAGAGCGAAAGAATGAGAAAGAGAATGAGGGAGAGAGAGAGAGGAGAGGGTAAATATGAAAGACAGATGCTGGTGTCTGTGATGAATGACAGATAATCAATCTGGTGATTGGCAGGTTGACAGTAACGTGAGATATGGTGTTCTAGAAAATTCTCCTGCAGCTTGACTCTTCAACTCTTAGACACACACACACACACACACACACACACACACACACAGACACACACACACACATACACACACACACTTGCTCTTTTCATGCCCATGTTAGTCCCAAGGGCATGGAGAGCAAGAGAGAGACACTTTTGCGTTCAGCTCAGGAGTGGAGTTTAGGATTGTGTGTGTGTGTGTGTTTCACTGCAACACCCTTAATGTTACAAAAATGAAATGTACTGCAGCCTAAAACTACAAATGATATCTGAGAGTCCAAATCACCTGGATCCCTTTCAGTGAAATAAATGCCAAGAAAACGATGCATTTTTCCTGATATAGTGACATTTTTTGTAACACAAAAGGCCAATGGGTTAAGATGCCTATATTTTTTTTTCTTGTGGCTAGAAACAAATAACAGATAACAGTTAATAACAAATAATACAAATAATAAGAAACAAATAATAAAATAATGGTTTGGAACAGCTGGTATTGTCCAGCTATAAAAACGGATGCTGAATCATCCACTGTTTCAAGGAGAGTGATGCCTGTGCAGAGAATGGCTAACATTACTCATGCAAGCTAAACCATTATTCTACACGGAACTGTGTTTGAACAGCATTGTTTTTGTCTGTAAATCAATAATTGTCCTTATTACTAATTGAGCTACTTACTAGCCTGGATACCAGACTCTCTGACTTCGTGGAGAGTCTGGCCATCTCTCTCTCTCTCTCTCTCTCTCTCTGACTTCGTGGAGAGTCTGGCCTAGATCCATTGGCAAACGTTTATTTCCTGGTTGGTTGACGCTTTTCTGAAGTTTGAAATCATTGGAGTTCAATCACTAACATTTGGTAATGACGTATGTTAACCACGGGGGACACAACGATAACGATAGGCTTGCAACTTAAACGTAATCGCTCTCAAGAACGCCCTCTGTTGGCTGGTTGGTTCGGAGACAAGTTGCCGAAGTAAACGAAGTGAACGAGAGCTATTCCAGACGCAGTACTGTAGGTAAATGTAAATGAGCGGAAGTACGTAGACAGGCGGAGTCAGGCTAGCTACTTACTGCCGCCAACAGGCAAAGAAGAGTATTTCGTTACATTGACTGCATACCACTAACATGCAACCATGCACTCAACCAGAGCAGTATGATTAGCAATCCACACCTGATGATCTCTCAAAGCACAGTAGTCTGTTGTGGCACACACACACACACACACTATCTCTCTCTCTCTCACACACACACACACTATCTCTCTCTCTCACACATACACAAACCATCTCTCTCTCTCTCTCTCTCACACACACACACACACACACACACACCCTTCATTCGTTAGACTACAACGATCTCTCGCAGCACACTAGTGTGTTGCTGCACAGTGGTTGAAAAACAGCGTTATAGTGTAGTATTGGTGATGTTATAGTGTAGCATTGGTGATTAGTGTAGTATTGGTGGTGATATAGTGTAGTATTGGTGATGTTATAGTGTAGCATTGGTGATTAGTGTAGTATTGGTGGTGATATAGTGTAGTATTGGTGATGTTATAGTGTAGCATTGGTGATTAGTGTAGTATTGGTGGTGTTATAGTGTAGTATTGGTGATGTTATAGTGTAGTATTGGTGATGTTATAGTGTAGTATTGGTGATGTTATAGTGTAGTATTGGTGATTAGTGTAGTATTGGTGGTGTTATAGTGTAGTATTGGTGGTGTTATAGTGTAGTATTGGTGATGTTCTAGTGTAGTATTGGTGATGTTATAGTGTAGTATTAGTGATGGTATAGTGCAGTATTGGTGATTAGTGTAGTATTGATGTTATAGTGTAGTATTGGTGATTAGTGCAGTATTGGTGATGTCATAGTGTAGTATAGG
>NW_027468587.1:27854622-27857122 GCF_046254945.1 Alosa pseudoharengus
CTGCACACACACACAGATATAAGGGTTGTCAAACAATTAAAAAAAATAACTACCGGTAATAATTCTCATATTTTTAAATGAATTAATCACGAATAATCACAATTAAAAAGTAAATTTTCTCTCTAAAGACTAAAGGTTCTTAAATTGCATAATAAATACAACATAAATCACAAAATGAATGAGTAGCCACAAAGGTAAAAGTAAAACACTTTTATATTAACCTATTTAAATGACAATAATGACACAGTAATTTGGTTTTAAAGGGACACCAGGCAAGCCTGATGCTTTTCTCTATGAAGCTCCCCCTAGCGTCTGTACGTGTCGATACGTGTGCGAGCCCTCGCTCGGTCTGAAGCTCTTTTCCTTTTCTTTGCATCTTCCATCAAGGGTTTTCACTGCTTCTTCGCCAGCTCTGCCATTATACACACGTTTGCAACAATCGCTAGCGTTTCATTAACCTACCTCTGTGCTGTGGATGCAGGATGTAAACTGATCCTACTTATCGCAATATTTGAGACTTTGTGAGACTGAAGGTCGGCGGGTACGATACACTGAACTTGCAAGCGGGATATTCTTCCTACAGGCAGTAGGGGCGGACGAGAGAGTCTTCATTCGCCCTGTAATGAGACATTTAACCATATACCGACTTACGAAGATGATTAATTAACACGAAAACGTTGCCTGGTGTCCCTTTAAAGTATGAATTTCTTAAGAAATACTACTCATTTGATGCTGTTTAACTCATTTGTGCACTGTTACTTTAAACCCATTGTGTTCACACATTCTCATAATGATCTTTTTTTACCAGCTCCATTCAAATATAGCCTATGGATAGTCCACAAACTCTAACATTGTTTGTGCAACATGTATAGCACAATATTAACAATGATAAGCATGATGTTAAGTTGGTATAAACAGCTTTCATTCCTTTGGAAATACAAGCATGTAATGACATGATGCTAGCTAGACATGTTCTGTTAAAAGTGAATTATGAGCCTGGTAGCCAGTAGCCACCTACTGTAGCAGGCTGAGTGGAATGCGTTTCAATCGGCATATCATGTCGGCAAATTATTGAAAACTTTAAGATTCACCAGTTCCATTACACAAAGGCAAAGACAACTCTTCATATTCTTGTCCATTTTCTTAAATCACAGTGAGTGAAGCCTATGTCAAAGTGCCCTGGCTCTCACAGTTTAACTGGTCAGTAGTGGGAACCGGATAAATCTGCAATCTCCTTTAACTTCGTCTTTGTTGCCTTCAAGATTTCCTTTTATAAGTTTCTTTTTTTTTAAGTATATTTTTTTCAGGTAGCACTGACATCTTCTTAAACGTATGCATTACTTTTTGTTATATTAGTTAATAAATTCTTAGGTTTAAACATGTGTCCTCTGTTTTGTGGCGACTTGGAGCCAGGTTGTTACAGTGTGTGTGTGATGCTCACAGCTGCTTGCGATTCGGCAGAACTCCTCCTGCAGTCTGGCCACGTCATCGTGGGTGTCAAGCGGCTCTGTGTAACCATAAGCCTTCTCATTGGTCAGATCCACAGATGACAGGTTGGGATTGGAGGAGTGAAGACGTAACGACGATATACAGCTAGGCACCTACAACACACACACACACACACACACACACACACACACACACTATTAGAGTAGTGACTTCACACTCTTTCTTAGAGTGACCTTGTGTGTGTTTGTGAAAAACCCTATCAGAATGCCAAGAGCTGTGTGTGTGTGTGTGTGTGTGTGTGTGTGTGTGTGTGTGTATGTGTGTGTGTGTGTGTGTGTGTGTGCATGTGCGTTGTGTTGTGACATTTCTGACATTGATTTGTTCAACTGCAAGTAGGGAGAGGGAGACAATCGTTTTTATTCCCATCAATATATGGTACATATATTCAGTCATTCGAACATTATTGGAGTAAGTGTTGCTTTTTTTAGGCTATGTTTTCGATGGTAACCCCTTGTCAGTCAATAGTGAAAGTAATTAACTGTGTAGAACTGTTTTGTCATTGACTATGAAACCATGGTGAAATTAATTTCACTTTGCCTATGAGTTCAAATAATAGGCGAGTGCAGATGCATGTACATGTAGCCTATACTCTGCTAGTCACAAACAAGTTTTTGTAAAGCAAGGTTTAGTGGAATCCCTGTTCCATACGATGTTGCGTGCAAGCAGATTCCTTCAAATGTGCCACTGACTATAAAAATACTGATGTGCTGTTTGGAGTTGCACTGCTTGCTGTTAAAGGGAATGACAGATGTCATTCTCATTGGTTTAAAGGATGTTACACCCAAAACACACCCATGACTGATTAAGAAGTGATGCTTCTTATTTAAAAAAAAAAAAAAAAGAAAAAACATTGGTGATTTAAGTGGCATCGAAATGAGGCACCGAAATCCACGTTGTTACTCGATGTCGTTACTACCGTCTGCCTCGGCGCATACAACATTAAACCAGGTTTGTTGCCCAACCCTACTGCCAACAGGGGAAATGCAAACAA
>NW_027468587.1:27862122-27872122 GCF_046254945.1 Alosa pseudoharengus
ACGTTTATATTAGTGTTATGAACAAGCATAAGCCGTAAAACCTTTACTTTTTGAGATATTCACGAAAAACTAGTTTTTGCATGGTGTACAGGCCACGTTTCATGTATCAGCTCCTGAAGGTTGTAGAGAATCATATTAAGTTTTTATAAGGTATGAATCTCATCTTATATCAATGTTATGAACCACCAAACTCCCTAAATGACCTTAATTTATTTTAAATATTGATGCAAAAAATTAATAAGAACTGTCGCAAAAATCTGTATTTTAGCTTTGAGAACCACCTAAATCTATGGAATTTAGTTACCAAACTAACTTGGATGGATCAGATGAATCTGGGATAGAAGAAATGAAGTTGGCCTCTACTGTTGAATTTTCGTTCGAAACAACTGTATTGTATTGTTTATCAGACTATATTTGTGTTTATCTTGTGTACTAAAAAATCAGTGTTCTGCTGAGGCCCCCAAAGTTCTGCTGTTCTCTGATTTGATGATCTCCATTTGACTGAACTGGCATGTGCTTGACATGAAAAATGTCATGTAAATGTGTGCAACGTTTTCATTTTTAAATCCACCACAGGAACTTGGAGGAAGGTACATAAAGATTGAAAGATATACGTTATTGATCCCCTAAGGGGAAATTCAAGGTCCCAACTTAAAGGAGAATTCCGGTGTGATATTGACCTAAAGTGTGTTGAAACATGATACCGAGTGTGAACGTATGTCTCATAGCCCATCTCGGCTTGTCCCCTGCACTCCAAAATCTGGCGCTAGTTAGCCGATGCTAACAATGGTGGTGCTTCGGCATCGGCCTAGCCATGCAAATAAATCACTGTTTTACACCATTTACGAGGCTCAATGTATCTCCACACTTCATTGGTAGACGTCCGAGGGCCCTGACATTTGAAACGAGACATTGAGAACTTTGAAAAAGCACTGGTAGTTTACTTACAAGACGATTTATACAGACAGGTCCTTCACGAAGTATAGCGTTTGCAGACATCTTGAATTTAGTCACGATAAGTTGAGCGACGAGTAAGAATGAACAGGTATGATAAGGGATCAGATTCCAAAAATAATTCTGTGGAAATGCATGGATTCCAGTTTCTTCCAGTAGCAGCAACTGGAATCCATGCATTTCCACGGAATTATTTTTGGAATCTGATCCCTTATCATACCTGTTCATTCTTACTCGTCGCTCGACTTATCGTGACTAAATTCAAGATGTCTGCAAACGCTATACTTCGTGAAGGACCTGTCTGTATAAATCGTCTTGTAAGTAAACTACCAGTGCTTTTTCAAAGTTCTCAATGTCTCGTTTTAAATGTCAGGGCCCTCGGACGTCTACCAATGAAGTGTGGAGATACATTGAGCCTCGTAAATGGTGTAAAACAGTGATTTATTTGCATGGCTAGGCCGATGCCGGAGCACCACCATTGTTAGCATCGGCTAACTAGCGCCAGATTTTGGAGTGCAGGGGACAAGCCGAGATGGGCTATGAGACATACGTTCACACTCGGTATCATGTTTCAACACACTTTAGGTCAATATCACACCGGAATTCTCCTTTAAGACATCACAACATACATTACAACTAGGGCTGTCAATCGATTAAAAAAATTAATCTAATTAATTACATACTCTGTGATTAATTAATCTAAATTAATCGCATATATAATTTTTGCTGTGAAAGTATTTTAAATATTTAAATTCAAATGAATCATTGAATAATCAGCATTAGTGACATTAAAGTTCAAAGACTCTTTTATTATTATTTTCACTGTTCAAATAATTGCCATAATAATCTATGATATGACCTAATATGCTGAGGAAATAAATTCAAAAGTGCTTCGGGAAGAAGTTTTTTTTTTCACATACAAGGCATTTCAGGCCACAGATATAACCTAGGGGACACAATGAAAATAAATTAACACTCCCCTCAGTGTCAACACTTATTTCTTTGCATTGATGTGCGACTATAGAGTTGATGAACTCCGGTGATATGCAAATTCCTTGCTGCAGACATTGCAGAGGACTTTATTTTCAACACTTTATTTTTTATCAACACCATCGGGCCGTTTTTTAAAAGTAAATGTTCCAATCAATGATCCAGGCAGCACGTTTTCTTCTCTCTCCTTCATTTTACAGTCTAATTTTTACTGACTAGAACGGCTCGGGGTCAAAGGTCATACAAATCGATTAATCTGCACTAATCTTTTTAATCAGTTATTTTTTCTCAAATTAATTAATCGAAATTAATCAGTTATTTTGACAGCCCTAACTACAACATAAACAGGATGATAAAATAACAACTCCACTAATAAGCACAGTAAAATATACTAAATCAAGTATAGTATAGTATAGTATATATACTCATCCCGTGAGGGAATTGGTCTCTGCATTTATCCCAATCCGTGAATTAGTGAAACACACACAGCACACAGTGAGGTGAAGCACACACTAATCCCGGCGCAGTGAGCTGCCTGCATCAACAGCGGCGCTCGGGGAGCAGTGAGGGGTTAGGTGCCTTGCTCAAGGGCACTTCAGCCGTGCCTACTGGTCGGGGTTCGAACCGGGGTGCTAACCAGTAGGCCACGGCTGCCCCTAAATCAAGGATCCACGTGAATGTACGAAGGATGTATAAGCATGAATCTCTTGCGTAACAGGGCAGGGACTGACCCTGTGTTTCAGTGGTAAGGTGCTCTATGAGGTGTGTGTCATGGTGATAGTGCAAATAAATCCAACAGTGGCGTGATAGTCTAGAGTCAAGAGACCAGCATTAAATATGGACAATATAAGAGATAAATGTAAGCATAGTAATATAAGAATTATAGCAGCAGTGCAAGGATAGGTTTGAAGTGATAGGATATCAGCCATTGGTCAAGTATGAAGTTAGACCACAGTCCACAGTGGAGGGAGGGGTTGTGCATGTGGGCTAGTATAGCCTGTAAACAGTGTAGACAGTGTAAGCAGTAACATTGTGGGTGAGTGGACAGTCCATACACAACATTGTTATATATGAGGTCATAAAAGTGTAGAAGAGGGTGGAGAGGCAGATAGACTAAGCGAAGTCGATCTCTTCACTTCCCTTTCGTGAAGCATTGAAGAGTTGTATATCCCTGGGGACAAATTACTTCCTCAGTCTGTCAGTTGTGCATGCCAGTGAGCGTAGTCTCCAACTGGTCAAGCTCTTCTGCTTCATGATAGTGCTGTGGAGTGGATGACAGTCATTGTCTAAGATGTTGATTAGTTTGTTCAGGGTCCTTTTGTCTGATATTGAAGTGATGCACTCCAGTTCAGCTCCCACAACAGAGCCAGCTTTCCTTACCAGCCTGTCTTGTCAGCATCCCTCTTCTTAGTGCTTCCTCCCCATACAACAGCATAGCAGAGGCAATGGCAACAACAGAATCAGACTGGTAAGACATCCAGAGGAGGAGCTTGCTGCAGACATTGAAGGACCGCAGCCTCCTCAGGAAGTACAGCCTGCTCTGCCCTTTCCTGTGGAGTGCTTCAGTGTTGAATGACCAGTCCAGTTCATTGTCCAGGTGTAGATATTTGTAAGTGTTTACCACCTCCACATTGACCCCCTCAATGGTGACTGGCAGCAGAGCAGGCTTAGACCTCCGGAAATCCACCACCATCTCCTTGGTCTTAGCAGTGTTGAGTTGTAGGTGGTTGAGTTTGCACCATTCCTCCTGTATTCCTCCTCTTGCCCATCCCTGATACACCCCACAATTGCAGTATTATCCAAAAACGTCTGTATGTGGCATGACTCAGTGTTGTAGCAGAAGTCTGACGTGTACAGGGTGAACAGGACTGGAGAGAGCTCAGTTCCCTGTGGAGCTCCGGTGCTGCTGATCACAGTGACAGAGAGGCAGTTCTTCAGTCTGACGAACTGTGGCCGCTCTGTCAGGTAGTCAGTCAATCCAGGATACTAGTTGAGCATCCCCACCCATCTGCAGGAGATTGTCACCCAGTCTGAGGGGTTGGATGGTGTTAAAAGCACTAGAAACGTCAAAGAACATGATTCTCACAGCACTTTTCCCCTTGTCCAGGTGAGAATGAGTCCTGTGTAGGAGATATGTGATGGCATCGTCCACGCCCACTTTCTCCTAGTATGCAAACTGTAGCGGGTCTAGTGCATGGCGTACCTGGGGTCTTAGTATGCACAAGACCAGGCGCTCCATGGTCTTCATCACATGTGATAACTGCTGTCACCTTACAAAAACCTATCATTTTTGGACTTTCACTTTGTTTACATTGTTTCTTAGAAGGTTGTTGGGGTCCTCATCTTCTAACAAAGAGCCTTAATCAACTTAAGCACTAGTAGGCCCCATGAGTAGATTTAGAGGTTTTGCCCAAACAAACTGCATTGCTTTCATGAGCAGATTTACAGAAAAAGGTGGCTTGGGCGCTGATTGATTCAGTGATAAAAGGTTTTTCACAAATATCTCAGAAATTAAAAGTTTTAGGGCCTATGTTTGTTCATAACACTAATATAAATGTGACATTTCCGCATCTTTTAAGCCGAAGACCAACTCTCTGCGGCCTTCAGGAGCCGAGATAGAAAATTCCAGGTCTAAAAAGTGGGCGTGGCCGTTTCAGGGCCTTCCCCCACCTAATTTTTTGGGCTCCTTTTTTTTCTTTATTTGGCCCTAAATGAACAGAAAAACATTGGCTCAAATGTTAATCATAATTTGCAGCCTTGACCCCATTTTTGCCCCAAACTGACCAGACTAAAATAACCGGCGCACACCTGATATAAAGTCGATTTTCTCCAGACTGGAATCCTCAAAAATGCTAAAAATGTACCTGAAATGTTCACAAGGGTTTGAGGATCATGAAAACGTGCCCGAAATTCACATTCCTAACTCTATAGAACCAAGACCTTAGCATATGTGGTAAAATTCTGAGCTATGCCCATTGACTTCAATGGAGCAGTCGCTGCCTCTGCTCTGCATAAAGGGGGATTTTGACCCCCCCCTCGTGCGATCCGGGTTCCCGGAAGTGGCTCCTGATGAAGTATCTTGCTCCGCCTTAACAATCTTTGTTGCAAGTTAGCTCTGCGATAGCTAAAAATCAATGTACCGCGAGAGTTTAACAGGTACGATAATTCAAAATCCCTATGTTATTTTCCCATAGGAAAAATCTCAAGATACCGGATCTCCTTATATGGGCAAAGATGGTAGCTTTTTTGTAGTCGAACTTCAGTGTCCTCTCACAGCATGTCTGCTGGCTTGCCATGGTAACCTGAACATACCTCAAGTCCCTCATGCTTGTCATGGTAACCTGAATATACCTCAAGTCCCTCATGCTTGGTCAAGTCCCTCATGCTTGTCATGGAACTTACCTCAAGTCCCTCACAGAGGGCCTTCTGGACCATCTATTTGAGTTCAGTTAACTTATGCTCCCACTTGCCTACTGCAAACGTCGTCTGCGCCTCAAATGTGGTCATCTCCCACATAGCCAGTCCTGACTGCTCTCGTCTGTCATTCCAGTGTGTGTGAGTGTACCGGTGTGTATGGTTGTGTGTGTGAGTGTACCGGTATGTATGGTTGTGTGTGTGTGAGTGTACCGGTGTGTATGGTTGTGTGTGTGAGTGTAGCGGTGTGTATAGTTGTGTGTGTGAGTGTACCGGTGTGTATGGTTGTGTGTGTGTGAGTGTACCGGTGTGTATGGTTGTGTGTGTGTGAGTGTACCGGTGTATATGGTTGTGTGTGTGAGTGTACCGGTGTGTATGGTTGTGTGTGTGAGTGTACCGGTGTGTATGGTTGTGTGTGTGACTCTCCATACTGCTGCAGATTTTGTCTATGTTATCAATGTTACATTACAAACTAATGTGCAGTTTTACTGTGCTTTCGCACTAGAATGAATTGAGGGAGAGAGAGAGAAAGAGAGACAGGGGGAGAGAGGGAGAGAGAGGGACAGTGAGCCATAAAGAGAGAGAATTGATAGAGTGATAGAGAGAGAGGGGGAGAGAGAGGGAGAGAGAGAGAGAGAGAGAGAGAGAGGGAGAGAGAGAGGGGGAGAGAGAGTCATAAAGAGAGGAAATTGATAGAGTGATAGAGAGAGAGGGGGAGAGAGAGGGAGAGAGAGAGGGGGAGAGAGAGGGGGACAGTGAGCCATAAAGAGAGAGAATTGATAGAGTGATAGAGAGAGAGGGAGAGAGAGAGAGAGGGAGAGAGAGAGGGGGAGAGAGAGTCATAAAGAGAGGAAATTGATAGAGGCTGAGTGCATGTCAGAGGCTCGTAGTGATGAATGTTGTGCTCGTGTTATTGAAGATGATCTACAGGGCTATTTCTATATTCATATTCATCCTCCACATCACCACGTTACTCTCTCCTCTCTCATTGCCTCTCTATCTCTCTTCTCCTCTTCCCTCTCTCTCCATCACTCTCCAAGTCTCCCATTTTCTCTCATCTCTCCATGTCTATCCCTTCTTCCCTCTCATCCGTTCTCTATCTCTCTCCTCACTTCCTCTCTTCTCTCCCTCTCTTAAAAGCTTCTCTATCTCTCTCGCTCCCTCTCTCCTTCGCTCGCTCCCTCTCTTAAAAGCTTCTCCCTCTCTCGCTCCCTCTCTTAAAAGCTTCTCTATCTCTCTTCTCTCCCTCTCTTAAAAGCTTCTCCCTCTCTCGCTCCCTCTCTTAAAAGCTTCTCTATCTCTCTTCTCTCCCTCTCTTAAAAGCTTCTCTATCTCTCTCGCTCCCTCTCTCGCTCCCTCTCTCCCTCTTTCGCTCCCTCTCTTAAAAGCTTCTCTATCTCTCTTCTCTCCCTCTCTTAAAAGCTTCTCTATCTCTCTCGCTCCCTCTCTTGCTCCCTCTCTCCCTCTCTTGCTCCCTCTCTTCTCTTAAGGACTCCCCTCTCTCTTTTTATTCTCTCTGTTCATGTTCCACTCTTCCTCTGCTGCCTTCTCTCTCTCTTGCCCTCTGTGCGCTCTCTCTTTGCTTTCTCCCTCCCCCTCTCTCTTCCCTCTCTCTCTCCCCCTCTCTCTTTCCTCTCTCTTCCCTTTCTCTCTCTCTCTCCCTCCATCTCTCCCTTTCCCTCCCCCTCTCCCTCAGGGTTGATGCAATTTGTCTCAATGGCTAAAATGCACACATGTCCTTCAGCAAGACGCACACACACACACACACACACACACACACACACACATACTCCTATGCCCTTTGTCCCTTTCAGAGGGGATAGTCTCCCTCAGAACAGATACACAAACGTACACACTTACACACACACACACACATGCACAAACACTTGCCCCTCCCAGAGAGGACAGTGCCTATGTCTAAACACACACACACACATACACACACACACACACACACACACACACACACACACACAAGGAGACACCATAAGCTGAAGCATTCAGACGGGCCAATCACTCCAAAGAGAGTGGTGTGTGTGTGTGTGTGTGTGTGTGTGTGTGTGTGTGCAAGAGTGTAAGCATTCATCACCTTCTTCAATCAGCTAAAACCACAACAGAGGACCCCATTAACTGCTGGCTGATTTGTGTGTGTGTGTATTTGTTTGTGTGTGTGTTTGTTTGTGTCTGTGTGTCTGTGTGTTGTGTGTTTGTGTCTGTGTGTGTTTGCTTGTGTGTGTGTGTGCATTTGTTTGTGTCTATGTGTGTGTGTAATATGTGTGTGAATGTATATGAATGTGTGTGTGTGTTGTGTGTGTGTGTGTGTACCTTGTGCCAGCCCTTCATTGGCCACTTCCTCTTCTTGAGCACGTAGCCCTCCTGCCTCGGAGGCTCCTGAGCAGCCCCACTGCAGTCTCCCACACCCCCTCGCACTCCGTCCACAATCTCCCAGCTGTCCTGCACACACACCATACACAACACACAACACACACACACACACACACACACACACACACACACACACGTATACACATATAGAAACACAGAAAATAAAATGTTTTAACAGGTAGGTTCTATTTATGCTGTAGACTGAAAACACGTGTACTGTAAATATCTTCCCAGTTTGCTGTACATGTGTGTGTGTCTGTGTGTGTGTATGTGTGTGTGTGTGTGTGTGTGTGTGTGTGTGTGTGTGTGCGTGTGTGTGTGTGTGTGTGTGTGTGTGTGTGTGTGTGTGTGTGTGTGTATGTGTGTGTGTGTGTGAGTGTGTGAGTATCAAACGCAAAGCGCAAGTAGCTTTGTGGGCGGATCTTGGGCGCCGTTGCTATTTTACCGGCGGGATGAATTACTGTTGCGCCCGACGCAAATCTAAAATGGGTTGGTCTGAGGTAGCTACATTACTCGGCGTAACGTGCAATAAACCAATCAGAGCGTCATCTCATATTCCCTTTAACAACAGGCACGCTTGTTCCATAGCGGATTGCTATTATGGTGGCGGATTTGCCAGGTGCAGCCAGGAACGATTCACAGCGCTATAGTCAGTTGGGAACAGTTTGCTACTGATTTTTCCTCTTGACAAAATGTAATACAGAAATGTCACAAAGACATACTTTCCGATGTTTTGGGATCACTCTCACTGAATCACAAGGTTATGAATGCATGGTGATATTTTTGCAATGTAATCTAACATTACCTCACTATAGACAATGCAGATCTTCTGTCAGATAAGCTCTCCTCTCCCATGCTGCTGCTGGGGCATTTGGGTTAAATGGCATCGGCATGCAGTTCAACATCACGTCTCCTTAAGTCCTCTAATATTTCCTAATTTATGTCATCAACACATCCGTGATTCGTGGAAATGTGTACGCTAGATTTATGCCTATTTTTTCACATCTTAACGGACACCACAATGATTTCCCTAGTGTGGTCATATTTTTCTTTGTAATTATGTATGGTTTGCAGAAATGGGAACTACTGCGTCAGTATAGATGAGAGGAGCAAAGTGTGCGTCTGTATAGATGAGAGGAGCAAAGTGTATAGTAGTATAGTATATATACTTTTTTGATCCCGTGAGGGAAATTTGGTCTCTGCATTTAACCCAATCGGTGAATTAGTGAAACACAAACAGCACACAGTGTACACACAGTGAGGTGAAGCACACACTAATCCCGGCTAGATGAGAGGAGCAAAGTGTGCGTCTATATAGATGAGAGGAGCAATGTGTGCGTCTGTATAGATGAGAGGAGCAAAGTGTGCGTTGTGCAGCACACGCTACATTATGGCCAAGCAAGCGCGCCTGCAGGTGTAGCCTACTACGGCCGCACCTTACCATCAGGCAACTCAACAACGAGAAACAATTTCCTCTGTGTGTATTCACACCAAGTTGACCAAACTTTCCAACTGTGCACAGTATCCCATTAACTGCATGATAGTAGGCTATTTACAATATTATCTGTAAAGTAAAGTTTGTAAACATGTTATCGTCAACTTAATGCACGCACAACTTTTGTTTGAGCAGGAGAGAGAATAACATTGCACGGACGCAGCAACTACAAATTGTAGCCAAGGCTACTTGCTGCGTTCTTTTACCATCTATGGTTACTGGTTATCAGCACATAATAAGCTGATTTAAGCCAATTCACTAACTCAAGACTTCAAGGCCATCATGGATATTAAATATATCCATACATTTATGGTATCCATAAAGGATACAATTAATTTAACCTCCAGCCTTTGTAAATATTTCATGAATATCTTATGAAGTCTACATCGAATGTCACTTTACTATACAAGTTGTGAAGCATTTATAAATACTGAGTTTAACACTGGGAGGTAAACTAGCCTACATCCAGCTGACCCGTATTTGTGTAACCTGGAATGGTTTGACATTCCCAGTAGCAAAAGATGAGAAATCATCTGCAAAGGTTACATCATAAAACAAATAAATTTTTATGAAACAAAAATTATTTGCTTGACTATGTCCTGTCTTTTTGGCACTGGAGTAGCCCATTGACTCAGATGTGACGTGATCAGGTAAGAGGTTTGGAACAAAAACAGCAATGCTGCTTTGCGATTGATGGAATTTTATTTTGACAAATTGTCTTCCACATTCATAAGTATAAGTATATATACTCTTTTGATCCCG
>NW_027468587.1:27877122-27879622 GCF_046254945.1 Alosa pseudoharengus
TCATTTAGTTCATATGATATTCAGCTTTATTGTCAATGCACAAATTAAATACCAGTAGTCTAAAACAAAATGCCGTTTTACCCAGTGGTGCAAATAACTGACATGTCCAAAAGGGCCTTCATGAAATGCGTTGCGAGACTGTTCATACACATTTTAACGGGCAAAGTTGAAGAGCTACTGTCCGTTATTGTTTGTGCAAATAATATGCTGATTCATGTTCCCTTGCATTTTGCAACTATGAGGTCCATGGTTAGTCTTTCGCCAGACCAAGATCAATCTTTTGACGCAATCTTTTGATTTTCACCCAGCCTAGTCCATGGTAGGCGCCCGATAGAAATATTGTTTAATTTTGCGATTGAGATATCCACGCACTGGCGCCCCCCCCCACCCCCCCCCCCCCGCGACGTGTTCGCCCCCCGGTTTCAGAGCTATTGTAAATGCAAAAATGCATAGGGGGAGTTATGACAAAACCGTGACTGTTAACAAACTATAAGCTATATAAGGTAGGCCCTATGCTAGGCCTATTACACAACACAAATTGTCACTAGGCTATGCTGGCGACCCAAATAAAATCTCCTTTGGAACCAATGGCTTACACCTTACAGTATCAAGCTGCCACCTCTTTGCGAAAAGTTAATAGTTTTGCATATCAGTAGTAATACATTTCAAGTAGCTGAATCACCGAAAGGGCGAATGAAGTGGACACTTCTAAATGGAACCCAACCTACTGTACAGTAGCTCAAGGTCTGTGGCTAAAGCAGCCATAATGAAAGCGTTATCATTGTTTGGATACTTCACACACACGTGTTTTTTAATCGCATAGACTACAACTACCAAGCTGGAATCAAAGCACATCGACTCCCCTCTCACACCCTAAACACGCACTTCGAACAAACAAAAAGCGCCTCAGTCTCACGGTATAGCCATAAGCAAAACTGTATCTGACCGGTGTAACGTTGGTACTAAATCATTCATCGCAAAGAATGATTTTTGTAGCACGTGCAACAAATATGTGTAGGTACAGCCCTGCCCTGAATACATCTCAACGTGCGCTCTAAAACATCTGGTTTAAATGGAGATGTAGATAATCACGGGTGCGTTAATAAATCTACATTGCGGCGAGTTGACACAAATTATTCTCTTTGACGAATTTATGTAGTTTCAGTTACTTTACTTTGAGCCATGCTCTTCCTTACTTGAATCACCTTTGAAAATAGAGGATTGAAGTAGCCTATATGGGTGTTTGGGAATGAACGTTGACTCAGATGCTTTTTGAGACCAATAAAATGTCAGAAATGTCCCAGCCCGGTGTTTAGGATGCATCATAGACAGGTTATCTTTCAGGTAGCCTATATATTTTCCATTAAAACCATCACGTAGCAAACGCATTAATGGCTATAACTCACTTAGCTCCTGTTAGTAGCCTAGGCTATGGTCATAAGCAAATGAGATGACAGTCGAAAGATACAATTACTGCTGTTATCAATTTGCTTGGTAGCCTATAAACGCATTTATGGTTTATCCATCACTCAACCATGCTAATGGTAACATTATTTTACCTTCATTCTGCTATTGATAGGATTAACGTAGCCTACCTGCAGTAAAAAACAAGCATGTCCGATAAACATTCTCAGATTTATTTCGGCTTCAAGAGGAAATGGGAATTACATGTCATGCAGAAATCATCCTACCCTTAGACGTTCTCTGCGGTAAACTACTGTAGCCTACTGTCTTGTCCTTGTAGGAAGCATAGTGTCTTTCCAACCCACTTTAGATTAACTTCCAACAAAATTACGTCTCACTGCAACGATGCGCCATCTAGTGGACAAACGACTACGTGACGCCAATACTGGAAATGCAGCCAAATTATTATTATGATGAATATTTGGGTTTCCTTTAATCCTACAGAATTTGTAATTATGTATCGGCCGTTCTAATTGCCGATACTGATGGTATACGTGCCTGTGTGTGTGTGTGCGTGTGTATATGTGTGCACCACCATCTACAGGCCAATGAGTGTACAGTCACTAAATGTACACATAACTTAATTTTTTAGACCCCCCAATGGATGAAATTCTACGAAACTTGGCATACCCCCAGAGAATGTCAGGTTAATCATACACATAAAATTTGGTGCAGTTCTGAACGTCTCAACTGAAGAGAAGGGCGATTAAAGCAGAATGATATTGCATTTTCAAAATGAGTGATTATGGGCTAGGTTGATGTGGGCCCTTGAGACCAACATACCATAAAAAATTCTTCATCCTCGGTGCCACGGTTCAGGTAGTTATTTAGGAAAAACTGAATTTTTTGCAGGCCCAGCGCAGAGGGGGAGTGGCCCCCGGGGACCAAACAAAAATTTTCCGTAAAAGTCTAGTGGGGCTACATACCCACCAAATTTCATGTGCCCCGGTGTTTCGGTGCCCCAGGTATCGTTGACCAAAATTTCAGGAAGTAGATGACGGGGGAAAAAAAAAAAAAAAAAAAAAAAAACTTTGAC
>NW_027468587.1:27894622-27922122 GCF_046254945.1 Alosa pseudoharengus
CTATGCTGGATAACATGCCATACTAGAGAACCACAAAGGACAGGGGAACACGCCATCCTAGAGAACGACTCTACGCTGGAGAACATGCCATACTAGAGAACCACAAAGGACAGGAGGACATGACATACTAAAGAACCTCTCTGCACAAGAGAACACGACATACTAGAAAAAACAGGAGAACACGGTATACTAGAGAACTCTGCATGTCGCCGGCAAAAAATTCAGGCTCTTCCAGCCTCATGCCAAAAGCACACACACACACACACACACACACACACACACACACACACACACACACACACACACACACACACACACACAGGGTTTCTCCACCACATTCACACTTGTATAATTACTAACTGTGTCTAACTGTGTCTATCTGTTCCATGAGAGAGACTCGCTCTGCCTCCCTCCCACACACACACACACACACACACACACACACACAATCACTAGTGATGTGACTATTCGCCAAACATCTCTCTCAGCAGTCACAGCCTGGCTCTACACTCTACGCAAACACATTTCTCACTCTGCTGTTGAATGCCATTCAGCGCTGGCTAAATTAATCAGGCCCCCCCCCCCCCACGCACACACACACACACACACTCACACACACACTTTCTCACACACACACAAAGACACACACAGGATGACAGAAAGATGACTCTACCTCCCACTCAACCTCAACCTTGTACAAGAAAAGCTTATGATGTCACAAAGGCCTGTGATGTCACAATGCCTGTCTTCTGGAACCTTCGATTGTTAATCATTCTAAAGGGAGAAGACAAGGGTCATATCTCTTTCATTCTGTAGTGAGTGGTGTGTGTGTGTGTGTGTGTGTGTGTGTGTGTGTGTGTGTGTGTGTGTGTGTGTGTGTGTGTGTGTGTGTGTGTGTGTGTGTGTGTGTGTGTGTGTGTGTGTGTAAAGGATGATGCAGTTTCACGCTTGTGGGAACCGTGCCCACCTTGCTGTAAAGTAGCTGTGAGACGAGGCCTTTCATTCACGCAAGCATCTGCCATAGAACACACACACACACGCACGCACACACACATGTGGATACATACACACACACGCGCAAACACACATTCATTTTACATTTACATTTAGGCCATGTCTACACAAAAACTATGAATATAAGCATTTACATTTACATTTAGGCATTTAGCTGATGCTTTTATCCAAAGTGACTTACAAAAAAGGAAAACAATCAAGATACACTGTGACAAGGACATGTTAGTGCAGCAATAAGCACTACTCACATAGAATAGAATCAGGACATGTTAGTGCAGCAATAAGCGCTACTCACATAGAATAGAATCAGGACATGTTAGTGCAGCAATAAGCACTACTGACATAGAATAGAATCAGGACATGTTAGTGCAGCAATAAGGACTCTACACCAGAACCAGGCTTCTTTCCTGCGGCTGTCACCTGTCACCCTACTGAACTCTAGCTCTGCATCCCGGTGACATCCAACCAACAAAGCCCCCATCACCCCCTGCTCCACCCTGCCCCCGCCTGATGCCTCCTTGCCTGTGCCTGATGAGGTATCCACGACCATGGCAACCTTGACAGCAGAGGTGTAGTGGTAAAATAAGAGGTGGGTAAACTATGAATTCTGTGATCGCGGTAAGGTGGAATGTGCCATGCGGTATCAGATTTTTAAAAAAGGCATTCAGAACATGTTTGATGATGGTGGAGGTTATTGTCTAATGTTTATAGCAATACCAGTGGTATGAAATGATTCCTAGAGTGTTGATGACTGTACATATTGTCTAATTTTTATAACAATACCAGTGGTATTAAATGGTTCCTAGAGTGTTGATGAGTGTATATATTGTGAATGTGGATAATACAGTGATTTTCTTTATGTTAAACGTTGCAATTGGTGAATAAACTCTTTTGAGAGGTGGATAAACTCTAATAAGAGGTGGATAGACTCTATTTTGGAAATTTCAGAGGTGGATAAACTGCATTTACTTGCGTTTAGCCTCCACTACATCCCTGCTTGACAGGGAAAACAAGGAGCCCCCCCCCCCCCGGACAATTGCACTTATACATAGCCATATTCTACTGCTCCTCATCCTGCAAATACACTTATTCTTACTACCGGTACTCTTATAATGTTACTGTTTCTGCACTATAATGGTACTGTTACACTGCACATAGCTGTACATACTGTACATATCTGTCTATGGTTCATACCGAATATCCATATTTATTCAGTTTTATATTCTGTTAATACACTGCATATCTATATTGTTCTTACTACTACTATAATGGTACTGCCACTACATTGCACATATCTGTACACATTGTTCATGCATTGTTCATATTACATAACCATATTTATTCTTCAGGTGCTAATACACTGCACATATTTATTATTTAATTTATATTACTCTAAACCGCCTTCTGTAAACCAACTGTAAACTACTGTCTACACTGCACCATATTTCTTGTCCTGTCTATGCACCACCTGGGCAGCCGTGGCCTACTGGTTAGCACTTCGGACTTGTAACCGGAGGGGTTGCCGGTTCGAACCCTGACCAGTAGGCCACGGCTGAAGTGCCCTTGAGCAAGGCACCTAACCCCTCACTGCTCCCTGAGCGCCGCTGTTGTTGCAGGCAGCTCACTGCGTCGGGATTAGTGTGTGCTTCACCTCACTGTGTGTTCACTGTGTGCAGTGCGTTTCACTAATTCACTTCATGGATTGGGATAAATGCAGAGACCAAATTTCCCTCACGGGATCAAAAGAGTATATATACTTATACTTACTTACTGTCTAATATACTTTGTATATCACATTGCACTTTTCTGCTTTTTTGCACTTCTGGTTTAGACCAAACTGCATTTTGTTGTCTTTGTACTTGTACTCTGCACAATGACAATAAAGTTGAATCTAATCTAATCTAATCTAATCTACACACATAGAATCAAGAGACAGTTCTATAAGGGGCATAGTCACAGACATCCCAAGTCTCCCGCATATTGATAACGGCTCCCTGATGCCGGCAAATTAGATAAAATCTCCCGGAATCTAGAGTGAGCGAGCGAGAGCACGCACAAGACCGAAACGTCAAATCGAGTATTCATCTGAGTGTAGCGCGCACACGACGGAAATGGAGAGAGAGAGGGGTAGTGTGTGTGTGCCTGTTCAAGACAGAGAGCATCCTGATTGGCCTGTTTCGCTAAATCAACCAATCAGTTTTCAGTGTAGGCAGGCTTTTATTTCTTTTCTCCTGAACTGAAATTAATCATATCAGTATCTAACAGGCAGAAGCCGAGTCCCCCAAAAAAGGAACATTTAAGACCCATTTCACATCAGACTACACGAAAGTGTACCCTTGTCTCATAAGAGTAAAAAATAATGATAGTCTTGCATGCTGCACTGTTTGTAACAGTGACTTTAGCATTGCCCATGGCAGATTAAATGATTGCAAAAGACATGTTGAGGTGAGTTTAATAATAATATAATAATAATATGTTTATTTTATATAGCGCCTTTCTCAAACCCAAGGTCGCTTTACATAGTAGGAAGGTAAGGAAACACAACAACAAACAAACAAAACAATACAACAAAGACAAGTTATCTGTATGGAGCTATGTGTTGGGTGTGGAGGTGAAGTGATCATTAAACAGAAAGGTCTTGAGATGTGCTTTGAAGAAAGGAAGAGAAGGGCAGTCACAAAGAGGCTGGGGGAGGGAGTTCCAGAGTTTGGGGGCCAAGGCACTGAAGGACCTGCCACCCAGGGTGGAGGTGGGGGATAGCCAAGAGGTTTTGGTCAGAGGATCTGAGTGAGCGGGAAGGAGTGTAAGGGGTCATGAGGTTGCGGATGTAGGGGGGAGCAAGGTTGTGGAGGGTGAGTAGTAATACTTTGTATTTGATCTGGGACGGAACTGGTAGCCAATATAGTTGATGGAGAATTGGGGTGATGTGTGCTCATCGTCTGGTATGGGTAAGGAGTTGCAGAGTTTTTAATATATTGTAGTCTTTGAAGGGATTTAGTGGGGAGACTAAGGAAAAGTGAGTTGCAGTAATCTAGACGGGACATAATGAAGGACTGAACCAAAGTCTGTGCATCACTAACAGAGAGGAAGGGTCGGAGGAGAAATACATATTTTATTATCACAATTTCTATCCAGCCCTTCCTTATGTACTGACTAGAGACAAATAATAAACATACCGGTAGTCTATTAATCTGTATTTCAGTATCTAAGTAGGCTAAGTAAAGTTTTTTCCCCTGAAATGGCTTTTTGCAGGATGTCTGTAGTCAAGTGGTAAGGGCTAGATTTAGCATGTTAGCATGTTCAGTTGTGCTAGGAGAGGAGGTGAGTGTTAGGTTTAGCATGTCCTGTTGTTTGTAGTGCTAGGAGAGGAGGTGAGTGGTTGTGGCTAGAAGGGATACAGCTAAGAACGGAAGTTCCGTAACAGATAGTAAAATATCGCAAAATCTCGACGATACCAGAGCCCGTTTACGGACGATACTGTTACTGTAACAATGGCAGCTTTCTTCTCGTCGTAGGCTACAGGAGTTTTGAGAAGTACCTCAGTAATTACAAGGAAGAAACCATGACTTAAGTTTACAGTCTCAACTAAAGACCGCAGTTTTGGTCAGGACAGTGAGTTCAGCTAAAAAAATGCTTTGTTTGTATGTGAAAATCACAAACCCCACCCCCCTAAAATTAAATGAAATAATATTGGACATATTGTGTCTCTTATCTTATGTAGCTGTAGAAGCAAGTCTCTCTGATGTTTATGTTACTGTTTCTTCACTACAATGGTACTGTTACCACACTGCACATAACTGTACTGTATATCTGTCCTTATGGTTCATACCATATTTATTCAGTTTTTCTTATAATATATTCTGTTCACTGCATATATCTATATTATTCATAATTGTACTGCCAATACATTGCACATATATAGCCTACATGTTGTGTTCTCTACATGCATGCGAGACCATGGGATTCCACTAAACCTTGCTTTACTAAAAAACTCAAACTAAAACTGAAACTAATTTAACTGTGGTCTCATAGTCAACGACAAAACAGTTCTACACAGTTATTTACTTTCCCTATTGACTGACAAGGGGTTATCTTTGAAAACATAGCCTGAAAAAAGCTACACTTACCCCAATAATGTTCGAATGACTGAATAAAAATCCTAAGGACATATATCCTGCAGAGGAACTGTTTGGGACTGGTTGCTAAGGGCTGCTTATATCTCGTGACGTTTTCAGCTGTGCTTTATATGCGCTGACACACACACGCACACACACACACACACACACACACACACACACACACACACACACACACACAATACAAGACCTATTCAGCCACCTGTATCATCTGTTTTTCAGACCAACATATATCTAGAAACACACACACACGCACACACACACACGCACACACACACACACACACACACACAATACAAGACCTATTCAGCCACCTGTATCATCTGTTTCTCAGACCAACATATATCTAGAAACACACACACACACACACACACGCACACAAAATACAATACAAGACCTATTCAGCCACCTGTATCATCTGTTTCTCAGACCAACATATATCTAGAAACACACACACACACACACACACAAAATACAATACAAGACCTATTCAGCCACCTGTATCATCTGTTTCTCAGACCAACATATATCTAGAAACACACACACACACAGGCACACACATGCACACACACACACGCACGCACGCACGCACGCACACACACACACACACACACAAACACAATACAAGACCTATTCAGCCACCTGTATCGTCTGTTTCTCAGACCAACATATATCTAGAAACACACACACACACACACACACACACACACACACACAAAGAGGGACACACACACGCACACACACACAGAGGGACACACAGAAACACACACACAGACACGCACACACAAAGGGACACAAACAGACACGCACACACACACACACATACACACACAGAGGGACACACACACACACACACAGCTATTCCTTCCAACATCCAAGCATCTGGTCACTGGCAGAGGTGAGAGGATGCTAGTTTGTGTGACCTAGAGTGTGTGTGTGTGTGTGACTTTGTGTGTGTGTGTGTGTGTACGTGGAGGAGGTCATAAACATGTTGCAGGCCCTCAGCTCACTTTCTCAGTCATCTAACTTGTAACTGCCATCTTATCTAATTTGTAACTGCCATCTCATCTAACTTGTAACTGCCATCTCATCTAACTTGTAACTGCCATCTCATCTAACTTGTAACTGCCTGTTGTGTTGTATAGATTGATGTAGTGGAATCTTTCTAGAGAAAGAGAGAGAGAGAGAGAGAGAGAGAGAGAGAGAGAGTGTGTGTGTTGGTGTAATTGAGAATGTTCTGAGACCTGAGTTACCTGAGTTATATGTGTGTGTGTGTAACTGAGACTATTCTGAGATCTGAATTGTGTGTGTGTGTGTGTGTGTGTGATATCAGATGTAATGTAGTGAGTCTCCCCCTCCTTCTCTCTCTCCCCTTAAATGACCTGGGAGGAAAAGACATCACACAGCACTTACTACAGTGGACAGTCTGGAACCCCCTCTGGTCTGTGTGTGTGTGTGTGTGTGTGTGTGTGTGTGTGTGTGTGTCTGTGTGTGTCTGTGTGTGTCTGTGCGTGTGTGTGGACCACAAGGACGTGCCCATACCATGTTTTGGGATGACAAAATTGTCCATCTCCAGGACAACCAGTTAAGCCGTGCTATGCTTGGCTGAAACCGAAGGGGGTTTATCTGACGCTCATGTGAGTGTGAAAGCATACAGTAGGCTACTAACCCTAACAGACACACACACACACACACACACAGAGGAGGCATACAGTAGGCTACTAATATAACATATAACCCTAACAGACACAGAGGAGGCAAGCAGGTGGGCCAACAATTGTAAGTAGGGCTGTAATGATACACAATTACCTCACAATTTGGTTTGTATCACGATTTTTGACGCAGGGTTCGATATGAACCTCGATCTTTCACACACACACACAAACAAACACACTTTCTCTCTCTCTCTCTCTTACACACTCACTCACATACATCACACACACACACACACACAAACTCTGACACACATCATCTCTCTCTCTCTCTCTCTCTCTCACACACAAACACACAAACACACACACACACACACCTGCAAGTATGACATGAACAGGTTGTATCTGTGCCGTATCTGTGCTGGGAGGCATTGAGTCTCCACTGTTCCATTGATTCAGGCCTCCACTGGGGATCTACAGTTTAAACAAAGCACCACCAAACACACATAGATAGATAGATAGATAGATAGATAGATAGATAGATATATACTTTATTGATCCCCAGGGGAAATTCAAGAAATACCTGATCACAAACACACACACACATGATCACACACACACACACACACACACACACACACATACACACAAACACACACACACACAGGAAAAACACATAATGAAGAAATGCATAGCATTCTGCCATCAGTTGCTATGGAGACTGTAATAACTTGGTAATGCTTCATTCTATTGCCTGATGAGCGCACGCAGAGGCGGCGAGGGCGAGGCTGCGCGTATGGCGCAGTCGGAGAAGTAGGCCTGACCAGAGCGCGTACCTGTGGCAGGTAGATGTTACCTGGGCCGCGCGCTCCCCGCTGCTGTCACACAATGCCAGTCTGCACGCGCGCATTACCTCATTTCCACCTGCATGTTTCATGCGCCGCGCGACTTGAGCGGACAGCTCCTCGGCCGTCTGTAGACGCCGGGGTAACTACCGGTACTGGCTCGATGTCTCCTCGTTATTTTTTAACGGCTGACACTTGACACGCAGAGTGATGACAATGCGTTTAATCTCACCGCCATTCATTTAATCTCACGTATTTCATCTAAACATCATTACGGTTTCAATACAGACACAGGAACTGAAGGCTACGACACTACAAAACTAGAAAGGTCTTGTGTTTTACAGTTCAGTGGCAGAGTTGGCGGTCAGAGCGCGTGACGCACAGGCACAGCAGTTGCTTCAGTCCAGCGGCTCGAATAATTCACTCTTTGCATGAGTCGCGAGTATGAACAAGTTTTTGGCTCGCGTGGCATGCGATCACACGGTCTGAACAAAAACACACACGGCATGAAATACATCCGAGATGACACACGTGCACACGAAGAAGTGTTTCTCTTACCTCCTTGCAGAACAAAAAAAAGAGTCCCGGAGCACCGAACCCGCTGGCGATTAGGACGGCAGTGACCTGCGTCTGTCCTTCAGGAGAGAGCCCACTCGGTGAACGCGCTGTTGGCGCAGGCTACTTCACAACGGGACTCGCCAACTACCCGGCAGCCACATGAAGATCATCCCACACTACAGATGTCATCATTGCGCCCGCTGAGCAAGTTCAAACAGCGATAAATCGTTAATCACACTAACTTGCGAAAGAGATCGTCCTGCGAGATAGATCTATAAACTATGCGTCACACTGAAACGGTAACGTGCGCTCAGGGTGGAGAAGTGGGGCGCGGGTCCCCGGTAGAGCGCGAAGGTGACTTCTCAAAGTGAGTACAGTCCGGTAGTGGCACTGATGCTACTGCCGCCGCTGCCTCTGTCGAGTACACTGACACGGGGGCGAGGCGAGGCAGATTGACCGAGGATCTAACCAATCATAACTAAGCGCCACGAGATCGTCGAGCAGAAACGGGTGGGACCTATTTGACACGGAACGCCCCTTTCTGTGACGCATGGCTGTCCTGACCGAGCACGGCTGAGCCTAAAGTAACATGAAACATTTTCCCCTTCAAAATGTTTGGAAATATTGGCACTGTTGTCATCCGCTAATTTGCCATTTTTAAAAGCGTGAGAAAGTGTTTTAAGAAGATTAAATAAGGATGCTAATTACCTTTGACGATGACAGACGTCCTCCACAGCAGCAAAGTCTCACTTTCATGGAACTCTCTCTCCATCCTTCTCTCTCTCCCTCTCTCTCTCTCTCTCACTCAAACACACACACAGATGTGGACTACATGATTGAACACAGGCAGTTGCTATCCTGAGTGTGTGAGTATACATGTTTTGAAGCAGTGTGTGAATGTTGAGAGGGTGTTTTTCAGAGGAGTGTGTTTGTGTGCGTGTGTGTGTGTGAGTGTGAGTGTGTGTGTGTGTCCAGAATGTGTTCCAGATGAGTGCATGTGTGATAAGAGTGTGTTTTCCAAAGTGTGTGTGTTTAATATTTTCGAAAGAAAAATGTAAATGGCATGTGTCTCTGTGTGTGTGTGTCTGTGTGTGTGTGTCATTGTATAAACTGCAGCTCACTCAGTATTGAGTAACTTTGGTATTTCCTGATGTAACCATGACAACAGAGCAGTGGAGGAACCCATGTAGTTACTTCATCACAAAACTGAGATCCAAACACACACACACCTGCACACACACACACACACACATACACTCTCTTGCTGTCCTTTACTCCTGTCCTGTGTGTCAGCAGTACACACACACTTCTTCATTTGGCCTGCTGTGGTAGAGTGTGTGTGTGTGTGTGCGTGTGTTTATTTGGGGTACATTTGTGTCCATATGGTGCTATGATGTTTGTGTCATGATGAGTTTTCATGTTTTTGTTTTCTTGTTTGTTTTTTAAGGTGCCTGCACACTGTCCCAACTTCAACAAACTCAAACAAACACCGACAGCTTGGTTAGTGTGCAGCTGGGCTAGTGTGCACCATCAGCTGGGTTAGTGTGCAGCATCAGCTTGGTTAGTGTGCAGCTGGGTTAGTGTGCTCCATCAGCTGGGTTAGTGTGCACCATCAGCTGGGTTAGTGTGCTCCATCAGATGGGTTAGTGTGCTCCATCAGCTGGGTTAGTGTGCTCCATCAGCTGGGTTAGGGTGTACTCCATCAGCTGGGTTAGTGTGCTCCATCAGATGGGTTAGTGTGCACCATCAGCTGGGTTAGTGTGCACCATCAGCTGGGTTAGGGTGCACCATCAGCTGGGTTATGGGTTAGTGTGCACCATCTGCTTGGTTGTTTGTGTGCACCATCAGCTGGGTTAGTGTGCTCCATCAGATGGGTTAGTGTGCACCATCAGCTGGGTTAGTGTGCACCATCAGCTGGGTTAGGGTGCACCATCAGCTGGGTTATGGGTTAGTGTGCACCATCTGCTTGGTTGTTTGTGTGCACCATCAGCTGGGTTAGTGTGCAACTAGGTTAGTGTGCACCATCAGCTGGTTTAGTGTGCACCATCAGCTGGGTTAGGGTGCACCATCAGCTGGGTTATGGGTTAGTGTGCACCATCTGCTTGGTTGTTTGTGTGCACCATCAGCTGGGTTTGTGTGCAACTGGGTTAGTGTGCACCATCAGCTGTAACAGCTAACTACCCACCATAATTTCCGTAACCAATGAATGTAGAACGGCAAATTTAACAGGTAGGCGTCTTTTTATTGCCTACTTAAATGACTGGCAACATGGGGGACAAACAGAATAACTGTAATCCTGTAAGGTGTCCCAATTAGTGTGCTCCATCAGCTGGGTTAGTGTGCAGCATCAGATGGGTTAGTGTGCTCCATCAGCTGGGTTAGTGTGACCCATCAGCTGGGTTAGTGTGCACTATCAGTTTGTTTGTTTGATGGAGTTGTTTGAGTTTGACATGACCAAAAGTCAGAGGTGGGCACAAATACATCAAAATATATTTTGTTACAAACTACAAATACTGGCTCATAAAATGTAACAAAATAAAATATAAAATACTGATGGTTGTTTGTGTGCACCATCAGCTGGGTTAGTGTGCAACTGGGTTAGTGTGCACCATCAGCTGTAACAGCTAACTACCCACCATCATTTCCGTAACCAATGAATGTAGAACGGCAAATTACATCAGCTGGGTTATGGGTTAGTGTGCACCATCTGCTGGGTTGTTTGTGTGCACCATCAGCTGGGTTAGTGTGCAACTGGTTTAGTGTGCACCAACCCACCATCATTTCCGTAACCAATGAATGTAGAACGGCAAATTTAACAGGTAGGCGTCTTTTTATTGCCTACTTAAATGATTGGCAACATGGGGGACAAACAGAATAACTATAATCCTGTAAGGTGTCCCAATATACAGAATTAAAGAAAACAATTTTCGCACCATCAGACTACCCACCATCATTTCCGTAACCAATGAATGTAGAATGGCAAATTTAACAGGTAGGCGTCTTTTTATTGCCTACTTAAATGACTGGCAACATGGGGGACAAACAGAATAACTGTAATCCTGTAAGGTGTCCCAATATACAGAATTAAAGAAAACTCTTTTTGCACCATCAGCTGGGTTATGGGTTAGTGTGCACCATCTGCTGGGTTGTTTGTGTGCACCATCAGCTGGGTTAGTGTGCAACTGGGTTAGTGTGCTCCATCAGCTGGGTTAGTGTGCACCATCAGCTGGGTTATGGGTTAGTGTGCACCATCAGCGGGGCTAGTGTGCAGCATCAACTGGGTTAGTGTGACCCATCAGCTGGGTTAGTATGCTCCATCAGCTGGGTTAGTGTGCACCATCAGCTGGGTTAGTGTGCAGCTGGGTTAGTGTGCACCATCAGCTGGGTTATGGGTTAGTGTGCACCATCAGTTGGGTTAGTGTGCACTATCAGCTTGATTAGTGTGCAACTGGGTTAGTGTGCTCTATCAGCTGGGTTAGTGTGCAGCATCAGCTGGGTTAGTGTGCTCCATCAGCTGGGTTAGTGTGACCCATCAGCTGGGTTAGTGTGCTCCATCAGCTGGGTTAGTGTACACCATCAGCAGGGTTAGTGTGACCCATCAGCTGGGTTAGTGTGCACCATCAGTTTGTTTGTTTGATGGAGTTGTTTGAGTTTGACATGACCAAAAGTCAGAGGTGGGCACAAATACATCAAAATATATTTTGTTACAAACTACAAATACTGGCTCATAAAATGTAACAAAATAAAATATAAAATACTGATGTGAAAAATGTATTTAATTAAAACACAAGTAATTAGTAATTTGAAAATACAAAAATACCCACACAATAATCATGGTATACCAACTTTTAAAAAAAAATGAAACTACAAGGCATATTATTGAAAACGTATCCGCAAGAGACAAGAAATACTATTTTCTGATTGGCTGGCAGAGGGCTATTAATTCTGTACATTGGGGCTCCTATGAAGTAGATCTGGTAAAAGAAAATGTAATCAGCATCCCATATCATATAAACATTCCGATGATTAAACTGACACAAAGCAGACTTTGCAACAGTGGAATCAACTGTAACAGCAAACTACCCACCATCATTTCCGTAACCAATGAATGTAGAACGGCAAATTTAACAGGTAGGCGTCTTTTTATTGCCTACTAAAATGAACTGTAATCCTGTAAGGTGTCCCAATATACAGAATTAAAGAAAACTCTTTTCGCATCAGGGAGGTCTTTGCGTCCGTCTCCTCCATTATTTCTGCATACCTCGGCGGATGTTATCATTGGCATAAATCCTCATGTCAAATACATTAAGTGGTTTTAATACTGTCCTGTAGTGAGAATGAACATCAGCTATTAGGTACTCAAGGTCATGGGGTCAAAGGTCATCATATGGGGTCCATGTCCTAATGTTCTCCCTCAGTATCTTATCTGTATCATTTTCACATTTTAGTCTTGACTTGACACACTTGACAATTCAAGCTCCTGAAGTTAGTTACTTTTTAATTTAATTTCAATGTTCTAAGGCAGGGATTCCCAAACTGTGGTACGCGTACCCCCGGTGGTACGCGAGCTGCTTCTAGGGGGTACGCGAGATGAAAAGGGCTATGGTGGACAGGTGTAAAATTAAAATTTTAAATACATAATTTCGAATCAGGTCATAATGATATGGAAACATGAAATTAAAGGATATCATTTATAAACTCTGTATGTGTTCATCAAAAAAAGGGCAGCTTATTAAACATGACGCCTGGAATAGCTAATAGAAGGCGTTACTTTTGAATGCATTGGATGGTCCGTGGTCCGTCGGGGAAAGTTTCGCGGATATAACTGGTTTTTGAAAACAACAAAAACAGAAAGGAGGGAAGGAGCAAAGCTAGGAGTTATTTCAGATGGGCAAGAAAGGTAACATTAAGCTAGGCTTTACATTTAACAAACTAAAGGTAGCCTAAGTTTAGCCTGTATAGCCTAATGTTGTCCAAACGAATACATCCTTGTCAGGCGCTGTTGTAGGCCTATTATAAGATATTGTATGTGGATGTAGTTAGGCTACTTTTCATAAGTTTTCAACTGATCAAATGCACGCACCTAAAACCGGGAAACGGACATATATTGTCAACGCGGGGGGGGGGGGGAGGATGTTATAGAATGCGTTACGTTTTTATGTGTTTATGTGTCTGATGGTGGGGGAACGCGAGCTGAGTCGGAATGTAGGCGGTGGTACACGGGGGGAAAAGTTTGGGAACCGCTGTTCTAAGGGGATGATGAAACAGAAAAGACAGATATTATGCTTTTAAGTTGTCTACAGGGTGCCATAAAAGTGCTCCCTCAGTTGACTTTTCTTTTCATTTTTTCCAACTTCAGACATGTCCAGAGGAGATCGTAAAAGAGAAAAGTTGTATCTAACAGTTACGTTGGTCACAATGTGGCAATACTGCAAGAAAAAGGAAAAATCTTTCCAAAAGGGTAATGAAATTAGTATTTTTATGGACAAATCGCTACTTAGGTCAACTGAACTTAGGGCTACTGAGAGCTGAATATAGGGAATTGCCCAAGGGATATCATCGGGTACCCTCCCTATCTTTATGGAGTAACCCCTAGGCAAAAAGAAACAGCAAAGAAAAAAAACTTTAACCGACAAAACCAGGTTCACCAAAATTCTGGCCTTTGGCTCACGGACTATGATAAGCATAGCTTATTGCAATGGTTATAGGTAGTACATTTAAGTGAGTGATGAAATTGCAAAATACAAATGACAACATATGCTAAAGTAATAAAAAACGTATTTAAAATACATATGTCTTTTTCAGTGTGGAGCTGGAAGTTGTTTTTCTAAACATTCTGTAACTGTAACAGGGAAGCTACACCAGGCACGTAACTGAAGCGTTGGGTCTGCTACAACAATTAGCTTCCACTATAATCAGTGGAAGTAACTACACCAGACGTGATAGCGGCGGGTACGTTAGCTTCCACTATAATCAATGGAAGTAGCTACACCAGACGTGATAGCGGCGCGTACGTTAGCTTCCACTATAATCAATGAAAGTAGCTACACCAGACGTGATAGCGGCGCGTACGTTAGCTTCCACTATAATCAATGGAGCTGGCTACACCAGATGTGATAGCGGCGCGTACATGAGCTTCCACTATAATCAATGGAACTGGCTACACCAGATGTGATATAGCGGCGCGTACAGTACATTAGCTTCCACTATAATCAATGGACTTCTAAAATGGATTTTACATGTCGCTAACGGAACGCTTCAGTTACGCGCATGGTGTAGCTTAGCCTTAAGACTGTAACCAACAACTGCAAACTTTAGAATGTTGGGATTTGTTGGTGTTTGTTGTTTGGTTATTTACCCCCGGCAAATATTGATTTAATGTTGATTTTCTCTTGACTAATGTGTTTGTTCTGACTGACACTGCCACATGGATAAAGGTTGTAAGACAATGTGGTAGAAACATGAAATCAAAAAAGAAGTGTTTTCATCTTTTTTTTTTAATTTTTAAAAAAATGGCATGTCCAAAATTATTCATACCCTTTTCAAATAATCAATGGAAACATCTTTTTTTGCATTCACAACTCTTAAAATGTTTTTTTTAATACCTACTCACAATGATGAGGTGACCTTCTCAAAGTCAATAAAACAAGGGGCTGCATTAAGATTCTGGAGGAAAAGATCAGGCAGTCTGCCGAGAGACCTGCCTCAAGAAGTGGCATTGGACCATTAAACCACACAATGATCCAAAACATACAGCCACACAAGGCAAGAAATGGTTAACAGAGAACAATATCAACATTTTAGAGTGCCCCAGCCAGACTCCAGACCTCAATCCATCAAAAAAGTGAGCACAAGGCCAGAGTGATGGCAATGAATCGTTCCTGCCTCAAAACCCAGATTGATGCTGAACAGGTGCGGTGTACAATCATTGTGAACCCATGGAGAGGTTTGGTAGGTATGATAAGAACAATGCAAATAAAGATGTGCCCATTGTTTATTTAGAAAGGGTATGAATAATTATGGGCATGCCATTTTTCATAAAAATTTAAAAAAAAAGATGAAGTCTTTTTTAATTCCATGTTTCTACCACTGTCTTACAACCGTTTGGCATGTGACAGTGTCATTTTCAGTCAGAACAAACATATTGGTCAAGAGAAAATCAACATTTAATCAATATTTACTAGGGGTATGAATCATTTTGTTCTTAACTGTATGTCAAGTGTTACTCTTTGTGATAGGGTTGGTGTTTTCATTTGTGTTGAGCAGGGTGTGTGTGTGTGTGTGGGTGGGTTAGTGTTTTCATTTGTGTTGAGCAGGGTGTGTGTGTGTGTGTGGGTGGGTTAGTGTTTTCATTTGTGTTGAGCAGGGTGTGTTACTATTTGTGTGTCATGATTCGTTTCTCAGCATATTGGCAGGACTCTCCCCCACAGTCTGCTGAGATATGGTTCATCACCATCACCCTAGATGTGTGTGTGTGTGTGTGTGTGCAATGCAGTGACTATTTTTAGAGAGAGCATTCCTGGGTATTACACACCCTTATCTCTGAATCCGGGAGTCATTCCACTGTGTGTGTGTGTGTGTGTGTGTGTGTGTGTGAGCAACATATATCATCAGAGAATCTGTGGATGTTCACAAGTTTACACACACACACACACACACACACACACACACACACACGCATACACACACACAAACACACACACACACACACACACACATACACACACACACACACACACACACACACATACACACACACACACACACACACACACACACACACACACAAACACACGCACACACACACACACACACAAGTCACAGCTTTAAACATATTCACTGGACAGGTTTTCACATGTTGTTGATCGTTTACAATAACTCTTTATAGTCACTGAAAACAAATGCTTATGATCATTAACATTCTTGTCAGGATATTAACTATATAGAGGGAGAAGGTCTGCACACTGTGTGTGTGTTATGAGGGATATAATATGAATTGTTTTCTAGGATCATTACAGTATCCAATACAGAAAGAACAGAACAAAAAGGGACAGAAAAATAGCTTGTGTCTGCAACACCTATGGGTGCCCCCTGCCTGAACACCTATGGGTGCGCCCTGCCTGAACCCCTATGAACCCCTATGGGTGCGCCCTGCCTGAACCCCTATGGGTGCCCCCGGCCTGATGGGTGCCCCTTTTCTCAACACCTATGGGTGCCCCCTGTCTCAACATCTCTGGGTGCCCCCTGCCTGGTTAAGGCAGGTGTCTGATTAGCAGGGGCCTCAACACCTATGGGTGCGCCCTGCCTCAACACCTATGGGTGTGCCCTGCCTGGTTAAGGCAGGTGTCTGATTAGCAGGCCTATGGTCATGTGATATAGGCCATCTCTTCCCTGTTTCATTTGCCTGATGAAGATCCTGTGAGATCCAAACATTACCTTTTTAGACTAAAATAAAGTATATTTTTGGAGCTCACACACAGTGTGTAGATCTTCTCTCTCATAACACACACACACAGTGTGTAGACCTTATCTCTCATAACACACACACACAGTGTGCAGATCTTCTCCCTCTATCACACACACACAGTGTGCAGACCTTCTCCCTCTATCACACACACACACACAGTGTAAAAACATATTTTGGATGTGCGGTGCGCACCACTTCTCCACAAAGCAGGATAGTAACTATAGAAATGCATACACACACTAAAATATGGACAATCATTTGATTCCACACTATAGCGGATGGACAATCATTTGATTCCACACTAAAAGATGGACAATCATTTGATTCCACACTAGCGGATGGTCAAGACTGTCATTGGCAATCCAGCTGTGGGAATAGTGAACCCGCACTGCCATCTAGTGGACACTGTGTGCAATGAGCCCAGGGAGGACACACGTGTGTGTTTAGAGTAAGGAGGGAAAAGGAGGTTTGTGTCCTTTGTCAGAGCATGTTTATGTTTATATGTGTTTATGTTTATTTAATGTTTATGTGTTTATGTTTATTGAATGTTTATGTGTTTAGTTGTTAGCAGATACCTCCATCCAAAGCCACAATGACATCAATACACACTGTTTTAGTATAGGAATTTAAAATAGTATAAAGTAAAGTCTGATAGCCTAAATTATACAATGCCAGTATTTGTAAGACTAAATGAAATGTAACAGAATAACATTAACCATAGGGACTTTCTTGAAGAACCATGTGCGTTTGGCAATAAGCCCAGTGAAATACTCTCTCTGTGGGGATGTATTTTCAGGCTAATGGTGAATCCCTAAACACCTCTAGCACCAGGAATCAGGACTAAATGGTAACTATTAACTAAAGAATCTTTTTTTGAACCGTACAAACACACATACACACACCATGCAAAAAACATCCAGAGTTGCACACATACACACACCCAAGACAATCATACACACACACACACACACACTCTCTCTCTCCCACAGGCAGTGGTGATGAGTCAAGCCTGTCAGTACCCAAGATGTGTTTGTGTGTGTGTGTTAGTGTGTGTGCGTGTGTGTGTGTGTGTATGTGTGTGTGTGTGGTGTGTGTTGTGTGTGTGTGTGTGTGTGTGTGTGTGTGTGATGTGTGACACAGTTTTGCCAGGTTCTAGGCATGTAACCCATGGGGAACTCAAGGCGCTTGGAACAGTCAGTCCGGCCCGGCTCTGTTTCAGTGGAGGTAGTATGCATTGACACCGTAGAATGTGTGCTTGCGTCCAGAGCAATTGTTCTCGCGCAGGTCAACGTGCTCAGAGTGATTGGACTGGTGGAACCGGAGGTGGGCTTCGGTTCTGCTGAAGGAGTTCTGCAGATCCAACCATGACAGGGGCCCCCTGTTCTGCCCCAGTCTGTGTGTTGGGGGGCGTGTGTGTGTGGGGGTGTGTTGTGTGTGTGGACGTGTGTCTGTGTGGGAGGTGGCTAATACGGAGATTAGCCCCTCCCTCAGCTCCAGTCTTCCCCTGCTATTGGTTCTTGAGGTGGGCAGGGCCTTCCCATCCATGTCCTCATTAGCTGTACAGTCCATGTCCTTCGAGCTCATTGGCTGAAGAGTCTCTGTGGAAGGCGGAGCCCTGGCGTGTTCTCTGAAGAGAGGAGCGTGGCTTCCCAGAGATCTCCGCCCTTGGAGGACACGTGCCGAGCGTCCAGCCGGTGGAATGTTGGGCACTAGGACCCAGGGGGGCGGCTCCATCTGCACAGCAGGATGGTAATACACCATGTCACCATGCTAGCAACACATCTGTCCAGGGACTTCACAACTACTGATTTCTACTAGCTGACATGTTGATTCATAATAGTTGTGGACTAGTCTACAGTTACAGTGCTGGTGCTATGGGTGGGTATTTGGTCTCAATACAATAATGGATCATGCTTTTTTTACACTAACAAATTCAAACAAAGGGAAGGAGCCTTCAGCCAATACGTTCACATTGGTTATTGAGTTATAAAGTTAACATCTGCAAAGATTAAAATTGATGGCATAGCCTTCCACAGCAACAAGTGTGTGTGTGTTTGTGTGTATTCATAAGCAGTGTTAGTGCAACTAGTGTGTATTTATCAACAGTCTGTGTGTGTGTGTGTGTGTGTGTGTGTGTGTGTGTGTGTGTGTGTGTGTGTGTGCGTGTGCATGCGTGCGTGTGTGTATGCGTGTGTGTGTTCATCCTGCCTCACCATCTGCACTGCATATGGCCTCAGTTCTCCCATCCCCGTAGCAACTGTCTTGTCAGGGAGGCTGTCCAGTTTCAGAGGGCCAGCAGGTACACTACCTGAGGAGGTCAGAGGTCAGATGCCTGTGGGAGCTGTAGTTTTCATTCAAGCCTGAGGACTACAACCTGTCAACTTTAATGTGTGTGTGTGTGTTACCTGTAAACTGCTGCTGGTATGTGGTTATAAAGTGGGAGTTGTTCCAGTGGGGCTGAGGTGTGTTTTGGCACATTGTCTCGGGAGACTCAGGAGTATGCTGAGAGAGAGGGATAGAGAAAGAGAGGGAGAGAGAGGGAGGGAGAGAGAGAGAGGGAGGGAGAGAATGGGATAGAGAGGGAAAGATGGAGGAAGGGAGAAAGGGAGAAGTTGAGGTAAAAAAGAAAGTCCTGTGTACGTGTGTATGTTTGTGTGCGTGTGTGTGTCTGAATGTGTGGGGCGTGCATGTGTATGGCGAGCATGTACTGTGTGTGTGTGTGTGTGTGTGTGTGTGTGTGTAAAAGAGAGAGATGTGGAGGAATCTACTCACTTTTCTAAAGACTTGCCTCGGCCAGCACAAGCCTTTTCTTTCTGTTGCCATGGGAACCATCACTATTTCATGACGGTAAGGAGAGCCTGAAACAGGATTTGACTTTAGTCTGTAAGCATACACTCACTCACACACACACACACACACACACACACACAGAAACACACACTCACAAAAACCCAAACATATACTGTACACGCTGGAGTCTTGCCTTTTGTCTTGCTGAGCACAGCACAGTGTGGTGGTGTGGCAGGTGTGAGCGGGGTGTGTGTGTGTGCGTATGTGTGTGTGTTGGGGACGGGGAACAGGGTGTAGCGGGAGGTGTGTGACTGGTAGGGCTGTTCTCGAGGAACTGCCACCTTAATCATCCTCTCCCTGTTAAAACACACACACACACACACACACACACACACACACACACACACACACACACACACACAGTCCATGTCAATGTTTACAGTCCAAGTCACTGAATATCCTGATGCTCTACAGTGTTACTTACGCCATGTTGATTTCAGTTGGTTTGGGGATGCTGGGGAACCAGACCACAAGATAGTGAATAACACACACACACACACACAGACACACACACACACAACCCCCTCCCACCCATCAAACACACACACACACACACACTTACAGCTGATCCGTGGCACGAAGGAAGCTCCTCTTCGTGGGGGTCAGGTCATAGTACTGCTGAATGGACACATTCCTGAGCACACACACACACACAACAATAGTGTGAGTTAATGAGGATAAAGTGTTGTGAATTAGTCTTCAGTAGCAGTGCTATTTTCAGTAAATGAAAGTATTTTTCAGTAGCAGTGTTTGTTAGCAGATGAAGCCTTATTCAGTAGCAGTGTTTGTTAGCAGATGAAGCCTTATTCAGTAGTAGTAGTAGGTTAAATTGGTCTTTGGTGAAGGCTCTTACTCTGGTGTGACGAATCCCCCATAGCTGAAGTGACGATGACCCTTAATGGCCGCTAGAGAGCGCTGTTGCCTCTGAGAGCAAGTGGCCATTGGTCAGTAGAGACTCAGCTAACAGCAGAAAGGAGGTCAGTTAGCAGAGCAGCTGGTCAGCTAACAGTAGAGAGCTAATGCAGACTGGTCAGTTAGAACAGACTGGGCAGTTAGAACAGACCTCCCAATTTTATCAATCACACCTGATAAGAACGATATTGAGTAGCCCTAACCTACAGTCGGGTTGAGCACAAACATAATGATTCAGCTATTGCCGTTTTAATATCATAATTGCAACCATGGTGACAATAGAACAGATAGGTCAAGAAAATATCAAACATGTCTGATTGAATCTGGATTGGGTCAAAAATGGAAAGAATCGCAAAGGGTTTAAATTTGTCACCCAAATACACATAACAATTCCAGCCGCAGCTGAACACCATTACAAACTGGTCAACTAGTAGAGACATGGTCATGGTCACCCTAGTAGAAACTGGTCAGCTGGTGCAGACTTGATAGCTAACAGAGACACAGAGACTCCGGTCAGAGTGAATCTCATGCCAGATGTCTTCCCTCTGTCTGACCACATCAGACTACATCTACACACACACACAGAGATACAGATACACATACACTTAGACACATAAAACTACACAGCACACACAGATCATCAGCATTATCATCATTATTGTGTCTTCTGCACTAACAGACCCACTCTGCATCTCTGCTGGATATCTGAGCATCTACAGTACCTGTCTGATGGGTAAATAGTCAAGGACAACACTCACCTGGGCACGACAGATACACTGAGGCTGGTCTCACCTGGGAAGGTATCCTGGGGCTACTCTCGACTGGGCAGGGGAGTTGTGCTGAGGCTTCTTTGGGGCTGGTTTAGCTGTCTAATCTCACCTGGGATAGGTAACAAAGGGAGTAGCGGCAGAAGCGGTAGCTACTGGAGCAGTGTAGTGCCTGACAGAGAGGGCTATGTGTGTGGGGTGTGTGTGTGTGGTGTGTGTGTGTGAGGTGGTGTGGGTGTGTGTATGTTGGTGTGTGGGGGGCTCTCAGCCCTGATATGGCCATGGAGACAATCCTGCAAACACACAAGAGCAACCAGAAACTAAGCACTGACACCCTATCCAATCCACCACCACAAGCCTCAACAGCCTCTGCATGAGTGTGTGTGTGTGTGTGTGTGTGTGTGTGTGTGTGTGTGTGTGTGTGTGTGTGTGTGTGTGTGTGTGTGTGTGTGTGTGAGTGTGTGTCCATGTGCTTCTCTGTCTCTCTCTCTCTACACATGTGTCTCTCTATCTCTGTCTGTGTGTGTGTGTGTGTTTGTGTGTAAGTAGAGCCTGCCCTGTGTGTGGGTTCGTAATGTTTTCCTGGCTCATGCTTCTCCTCTCCTCTCCTCTTCACTGCACAGAGCGTTTGGAATGTAAAGGACAGTCCAGCGCCTCACTGCACAGAGCGTTTGGAATGTAAAGGACAGTCCAGCGCCTCACTGCACAGAGCGTTTGGAATGTAAAGGACAGTCCAGCGCATCACTGCATGCATGTGGCGCGATGCCCTGTGTGGCCGTGCTCAACAGGGAAACTAAGTGCACCGCCCTAACAAACACCCACTGTAGGGTCAGTGTGCACCATCAGCATTGGGATTAGTTGGGCATCGTCTGGGCAACTTTAGAATATTGGGTATATGTCTTGGCAACTTTAGACTGTTGGGGTTTGTTGGGCGTTGTCTTGGCAACTTTAGACTGTTGGGGTTTTTTGGGTGTTGTATTGGCAACTTTAGACTGTTGGGGTTTGTTGGGTGTTGTCTTGGCAACTTTAGACTGTTGGGATTTATTGGACATTGTCTTGACAACTTTAGACTGTTGGGGTTTGTTGGGTGTTGTCTTGGCAACTTTAGACTGTTGGGATTTATTGGACATTGTCTTGGCAACTTTAGACTGTTGGGGTTTGTTGGACATCGTCTGGACAGTGTGCAACCACCTTTACACAGTTTAAAGACAACAGTAAAAAAAACACGTCTAACTCAGCCACGTGAGCGCAATCACGGCTGGGAAAGCAAAAGCATCTCCTGGTGCAATGGTGCTGACAGCTCAGAATGCGCTGTGAATGGAGCCGTGAAACCTAACCGGACACCGGAGATGCAGCCCGCGGCATGAAAGAGCCATTCTCCGGTTACTGGACACGCACAACGGGCATGCTGAGAACATCCACCTCTGAACTGGACACTGGATTGGCTCGGATGTCACTTACCTGAACAGGAGAGATAATCGATCAAAGAGAAAGATAATAGTGGGTGGGCCTGCATACAACTTACAACTGAGAGAGAGAGAGAGAGAGAGAGAGGGAGAGAAAGAGAGAGAGACAGAGAGAGAGAAAGGGAGGAAGAGATAGAGAGAGAGAGATGGAGAGAGAGAAAGGGAGGAAGAGACAGGGAGAGAGTGAAGGAGAGAGAGAAGGCCAGATCCTTGTCTTCTGGTATCAGTGTGGGCTGCTGTCCTTGGTGCTGAAGTGCAAATCTCAGTTCTGAATATCCCAGCTCCTAACCACTCCCCTCAGCACCTGGTATGTGTGCTGTTGTGAGACTGTTTTGAGCGGGACAGAGTGTGTTTGCTCTATGAATGTGTTTTGTGATATCAAAGTGTGTATGCTGTTGTGAGAGTGTGTCTTGTGTTATGAGTGTGTATGCTGTTCCAAGAGTGTGTTCTGTGCAGGACAGAGAGAGTATTTGCTGGTTAATTAAGTGTGTGTTAGGAGTGTGTGTGTGTAGTGTGTATGTTGTTGTGAGAGTGTGTTTTGTGTTATGAGTGTGCATGTTGTTGAGAGTGTGTTTAGAGTGGAATGGAGAAAGTGTTTGCTGTTTAGTCGAGAGTGTGTGTTCTGTTGTCCACCTCCTCACGCAGCTTTGTTCAGTCTCAGCATTCCACATCTAATTGGGATCCTCGTGGGATGGCGGCGCGGGAGATTTATCACCACACAGATTCCCTCTCCCCTGGCCAATTAGTCCACTTTGCCCGAGCGGGGAGCGGCTCAGCCGGTGGTATTCACTGCTGTCGGTACCGGTGGTGCGCTGGGCCGTGGCGGACTAATCCCGCTCCGTAGTTCTAGCACGCCAGTATTAAATCTCTCAAATGAAGGTTCCCTGATGCAGGCTGTGTGATGGTCACGCGCACCTGAAGACGCACAACACACACCCACAGAAACACACACCCGAACGAACACACAACACACACTACAGCCGCTGTGATGTCCAGAACACAGCCGTGCCTAAGTGTGTGTGTATGCGTGTGTGTAAGTGTGTGCAAGCTCAACTTCTCGGCATAGAACTGTGTCTCATAGCAGGCAGATCAAACATGGATGTACCCTCTGCTTTAGCGCTGTAAACAATGAATAGAGTAGCCTACCGAAGTCTGATGTAGCGTTTCCATGACGGCAGAATCACTGGATCTAAACAAACTTTCGAAGTGGCTTAAATAGATAGATAGATAGATAGATAGATAGATAGATAGATAGATAGATAAATAGATACTTTATTGATCCCCAGGGGGAACTTCAAGTATTCATAGCATTGAATGAAACATGTGGCATCATTTCTGTGGTATACTGTAAAATGTTTAATGACATTGTCCTGTTGGGGGCGCTATGATCTAATGTGTTGTTGGTGCTGGGGATGGTTTTGGAGGAGAGCAAATAAAGTGAGTTCATGTTCGGAACACAGTTGAATGACTCACGAGTATAAATTATAAAGAACACGACAATTTCTAGCTAATAGCCTAAATTGTTTTAAATGTAGGCTATGGCCATTTAAACGTGCTTTACCTGCTAGGCAGCAGCTGCATGCTGTGAAGTTACATGCAGATCTCTTTTACGGAGAAAACACATGCTAAAATAAAACTGTCACGAATTTGATCGTGTTGGTATGAATAGGCCCCTATATGTTGTAGTATGTGATTCCTACAGTGTAAAAAAATATACTAGGCCTAACATCTTAGAAACGTTGTAAAAGTATTGAAATAGATTAAGAAAGCCACCGCTAATGGTAATTCCAATGGTTAGATTGATTTGTTTAGATCAAGGATTCTATAGAGGAGCACTGTGGTGTGTATGAGTTTCTGTTTGTGTGGTGGGTGTGTTTGTGTGGTGGGTGTGTTTGTGCGTGTGTTTTTGTGTTTGTGTGGTGGGTGGTGTGTTTGTGTGTGTGTGTGTGTGTGTGTGAGAGAGAGAGAGAGAGAGAGAGAGAGAGAGAGTTCGTGTGGTGTGTGTGAGTTTGTGTGTGTGTGTGAGAGTTTGTGTGGTGTGTGTGAGTTTGTGTTTGTGTGTGTGCAGATGCGTATCAAGCTTTTTAAAAGTGTGGGGGTTGTGGGATAGGGAAGTGAAACAATTCTGCCAAATAACTACCTACAGGGACGTTGGAGGAATTTTCTGAGAGAGGTTCTGAGAGTTTCTCTCCCGAAAAGTTTTTGAAATTCTGACTGCTAAACAATAAATTGCCTAACAGACAACAGCCTAATTTCTAGGTATCACTGGGCTATTAATATGCCTAACTACAATACCTATTAAATAAATGTAAAGGACACAGAATAATGACAGAACTGTAAGCTCAAATTCAAAAAAGTTTGAAGTCTACCCAAACATATGCAAAGGGAATATAAATCAATTGTATTGCATATAGCCAGCTTAATTAATTTCAATTTAAAGACTATGATTAACAGTTTCTATGATGTTTCCATTGACAGTTACAGGAAGCCACGATGTTGTTTAAAATATTGTTGCTTCTAGCCAACGTTACCTCCAGTTTCACCTCCTGCAGGGACGCACACATAGCATGAGCGCTCATAAGCGTTCTATTTGAGTTCTACATGGAAATCTTAGTTCTCAGATGTAGAATTCAAATGTGTCTTGACGCCGCCGTTTGTAGGCTAAGATCAAAATAAGATGTTCTAAATGGAACGCGGTCGTATTTAAGACATTAAGATCTCCAGTAGATGTAGAACTACGACGCACATTGACAGTGAAATGCTGCAATAAGATCAAGACATTCTAAATGGAAAGCTGTTCAGATCTTTTCCAGGCGTCTTGGAGATGTGTGCTGACTGGGCTATGACTCTATAGTTGATGACACCAAATTAATAAGTATTTCTAATTGGGAAACTTTGGTTCCATACCATTTAGTCTTGCTGCAAATGATCAGACATGTGAAGCACCGGGCATAACTTAATTTCGCGGCCACGTGGACCAGTAATTGTCGAGGTGGCCCATAGTTTGAGAAAGGCTGCAGATCATAGACAGAGTCACAGAGATAATGCCAAGGGCCTTTCTGCAGAACAAGTGCCTTGGTGCGCGCACCCCCGCTTTCACTTTGACTCCCTGCATTTCTACATTTTCGTGACAAAAACTGTCAGTCAGACAGTGAATTTTGGTTTACTAAATTAGCATAATGCGGTAACAATTATCATTTTAATTATACCTCAAATCTGCTCACTGCAGACATTATAATGCAGACCCAGCAGTAGGCCTACAGCCTTGAAAGATGAACACTTTGAATTTGATCAGAGCGGCTCTGGTTCTTCACTGACGCTAACTTGATGTGATTGGCTGGATGACCGTTTAATCAAGTCAACCTATTTGTGTCTTTCTGTGTGTGCGTTATGGTAGGTAAAGTTCCAACTCTTTACGGGAGCGTTTATTTCCATATTTTACCCACATCCCCCATGCTTGCTACGCCCTTGTGTGTGTGTGTGTGTGGTGTGTGTGAGAGTCTCTCTCTCTCTCTGTGTGTAAGTATGAGGTAAACACCTGACTTTACACAGGCCGCCAGCCTACCATTTAAGTTGAAGTGGCCGGGCACAGTTACACTGTGTTACATACACACTCTCTCTCTCTCTCTCTCTCACACACACACACACACACACACACACACACGCACACTCACACACTCAGACACACACACTCACACTCCCACGCACACTCACGCACATGCACACGCACACTCAGACACAAACACACACACACACACACTCACACTCTCACACACGACACACACTCAGTAAAGTCTAAAGCGACCACCAGTCTGCAGTGCTAGATAAAGAACTACAGCTCCCGGCTGGCGGAGAAACTAATACAACTCGAAAGCGACTAAAAACATACAGTATGGGAGTAAACCACAGCCGGGTTGGACTGATGTTTAATTGATTAAAAGCTCAGTATAGGGTATCTCTCTCCCTCTCTCTCCCCCATCCTACACTGACACACATACACACACACACACACACACGCACGGCAGAGCAGAGGCACACTCCGCTGTTTGAGACCCGACTCGCTGTATGGGAAGATTAGTCGATGAAAACTTGCAGGAGAGAGGACCGATGAGGAAAGAGGACCAATGGATTCAACCAAGTCTCGAGAGGAACTACTGCGAAACTCCGCTGTATTGAAATGAGACTCGGTAAGCGAAGCGAGGTGTGTGTGTGTATGTGTGTGTGTGTGTGTGTGTGTGTGTGTGTGTGTGTGTGTGTGTGTGGAGTGGAGGGGGGTCTCAGGTGGTTTGAGACACTTCCGCGCCTCCGCGTTAGCTTTCGAAAATATTCAAGTTATAGCCGGGTTGCTGTAGTCGCACGCTGGTCCCAGTTTGTTCCGCTGCTGCTGTGCTGACAGAAGCCCAGTCAAGCCGCGCGCAGTGCTAGTCGCCATCAATCTCAAGTGTAGGCTACTTATTAATGTATCTGATTTATTTATGAACCTGCGAATTTAGTTATTCTGTTGCTTTCCACTAGGTCGCACCTCGCTGGAAAAACTTACTGCTGCGGCGGGAACACAGCAGGGGAATGTTAGTACCTCGAGCGCATCATCACCGCTTGAGCGCTGAGGACCAAAAGTAGTCCAAGCCACGCGCCACGGGTGACGCATCCGGGGATTGTTGTGTTCGACCTGTGCGTTGCTTCTTTGTCACCATGGCGACTTTTCATTTCTCGGATGTGGAGGCTTTCCTGGACTGCCACCCGGAGATGGTGGAAGAGTACCTCACGCGCAAGGGCAAATGTGACGCCGTGAGTCGGTGGCTGACGGAGCACGGGCCCTCCAAAGGCACCCCT
>NW_027468587.1:27932122-27974622 GCF_046254945.1 Alosa pseudoharengus
GTCTCGTGCTGAGCATTTGCAGTCTCTCACACTGCTGGCTTAAGCACTACGCCCATAGACCTCTCCAGAATATATCCCGCCTCCTAACTTCCGTATCCATCCAACTTCCGGGCGTCGATTGTCTATGGGAAATAACATGGCGTTTTGAAAGATCGTACCTGTCAAACTCTGTAGGTGACAAAGTTGAAAAAGCTGCTGGGCAGATTGGCCTACACACTTCTGCGATCTAGTTTCCACTGGATTTTTTGATTTTCGGTGCCGTTTAAGTAGTATAGTCTATAGTATACTACTTAAACGGCACCGACAATCAAAAAATCCAGTGGAAACTATATGGCAGAAGTGTATAGGCCAATCTGCCCACCAGCTTTTTCAACTTCGCTACCTACAGATGTTTTACCTGTATGATATTTCGAAACGCCATGTTATTTCTCATAGACAATCCACGCCGGAAGTTGGATGGATACGGAAGTTACGGAGGCGGGACTTATTCTGGAGAGGTCAATTTGCACCAGGTTTGGAATGAGAAGCAGAGGAAGCAGAGAATGACGCGCAGGTTGTGGCCGCTTTTATGCGCAGCTCAGCATGCTGGGAATTGGAGTCCTGCGCGACATCTTAACAGGCAATTAAGTCCGGGCCCGTTTGAGACAGAACAAAAATAAAAGACACAACAAGTGTGTGACCTTTGACCTGCTTAACCCAGAGTTGAGACTGCTGCTGTAATTTGGCGTACATACAGCACACTGCTCGCTACAGTAAGCCTCCTCTACATACTTGCTGCACACTGCCCCCCCCTACATACACAGCACATTGTCTTCAGGATCTTCTCCAACACACATCCTCTACATACTTACAGCACACTGCCCCCACCTACCCACACACACACTACACACACACACACACACACAGTCACTGCTCCACTCCCTTCCCGCCCACACACACATCTTCACTGTCATCACTCACATACATCATACATACAGTAGTCTGCTTGCAATAGTAAGTCCCTTCACCATACTTGCAGTACACTGCCCCCCCCCCTCCCCTACATACACAGCACATTATTTCATCAGGAAACTTCTCCAACACACATCCCCAACATACTTACAGCACACTGCCCCCCCCCCCCCCCATACACAGCACATTGCCTCATGACATATTGCACACTGCCCTCTCCCCACATACACAACAGTACAGTATTCTGTGCAGTTACTGTATGTAGACGATAGAGATTAATTATGTACTGCAGTGTATAGTTAGATAAATACAGGTTTTCCAGATGACATGTCAGTGACAGATAAGGAGTATAGAGGGTTATGTACAGAAAGTATCAATAGACATTCTATCTAAATAATATATATATTTTTTCATATATTCCATAACCTGCCCATAAACCTGTGCAATATATATTGCACAGGTTTATGGGCAGGTTATGGAATATATAAAAAAATATATATTTTGGGTGTTAGTAGTGCAAGAGCATTGATGAAACAGTGCAGGAGTAAATGTAAACAAGTAAACAGTGCAGTGCAGTCAATATAAACAGGTAAACAGTGCAGAAGTAAAAAGTAAACAGGTAAACAAGTAAACAGCTAAAGAGCAAATGCTAGACAGATTTATAGACTGTGTAGAATTGCATTGACTATGGACTGATGCTGTTTCCTCTGGGAGAGCATCTCCAGAGCTCTCTCTCTCACACACACAAACACACACACACACACACACACACGCACAATGCTGATACACTGTACTATATGTATAGTGACGTGTGTGTGTCTATGCGTGTGTGTGTGTGTGTGTGTGTGTGTGTGTGTGTGTACACATGTGTGTGTGTGTGTGTGTGTACGCATGTGTGTGTGTGTGTGTACGTGTGTGTGTGTGTATGCGTGTGTGTGTGTGTCTGTGTGTGTGTGCGCGTGTGTCTATGCGTGTGTGTGTGTGTACGCATGTGTGTGTGTGTGTGTGGGTGTGTATGCATGTGTGTGTGTGTGTGTGTTTGTGTACGCATGTGTGTGTGTGTGTGTGTGTGTGTGTGTGTATGTGTACGCATGTGTGTGTGTGTGTGTGTGTGTGTGTGTGTGTGTGTCTGTGTGTGTGTGTGTGTGTGTGTGTGTGTGTGTGTGTGCGCATGTGTGTGTGTGTGTGTGTGTGTCTGTGTGTGTGATCTCCGGCAGGCGTTTGTGATCTTCTGTGGACTGGGCATCAACAACACTATGATGTACAACCAGGTGAAGAAGACTTGGGCCAAGCAGTCTGTGGCACTGGACGTGAGTTCATGACATCACTTCCTGTAGGCACTCATAGTAGTGTCTCTTCTGGACTGAATCTCAAAAGGGCACAGCAGCAACTGAGTGTTCCTGTGTCTGTGTTTGTGTGTGATAATGGTATGATTTTTGTGTACAATGTGTGAATGTGTGTGTGTTTCTTTACGTTCTTGTGTCTCTTTGTGTGTGTATGTGTGTGTGTGTGTGTGTGTGTGTTTGTGTGTGTGTGTGTGTGTGTGTCTGTGTGTGTGTCATACTGTCTCCTGCAGATGCTGTCCTACCATGCCACATGCTCCAAGGTTGAGGTGGACCGACTGAAGGTGAGTCCACATATCTGATGCTCAACTGTGGGTCTGTGGGTTCCTCAGGGAGGGCTACTGTGTGATGTTCTCCAGTAGGGTTCCTCAAGGAGGACTACTGTATGATGTTCTCCAGTAGGGTTCCTCAGGGAGGGCTACTGTGTGATGTTCTCCAGTAGGGTTCCTCAAGGAGGACTACTGTGTGATGTTCTCCAGTAGGGTTCCTCAGGGAGGGCTACTGTGTGATGTCCTCCAGTAGGGTTCCTCAAGGAGGGCTACTGTGTGATGTCCTCCAGTAGGGTTCCTCAGGGAGGGCTCTCTAGTAGACCAGTAGAGTTCCATGGGGACAGTTACAATCTGATCTGATGTTCTTGTGTAGAAAAGGTTGTGTGTGTGTTTCTGTGGTTTGTGTGTGTGTGTGTGTGTGTGTTTCTGTGGTGTGTGTGTATATGTGTGTCCTGCAGGCAGCTAAGATCCCCTTGACTGGTGAGTTGGGGATTGACCAGTTCCACTTTAACGACTTCTCCCTGGACAGCGATGCCATGGCAACTGCGTCCCTCAGAATGTTCCTGGAGCTTGGAGTCGTGCAGAAATTTAAGATCGACTATGAGGTGTGTGTGTGTGTGTGTGTGTGTGAGTGTGAGTGAGTGTGTCCATGTACTCGTGTGTATGAGTGTGAGTGTGTGTGTGTGTGTGTGTGTGTGTGTGAGAGTGTGTCCATGTACTCATGTGTGTGAGTGTGTGTGTGTGTGCGCTCTAACACTATAAGATCACCTCAACTGCGGTCTGTGCAGCTGATGAAGATGTGGCCTTGTGTGACTGGAAAAGTGTGACAAACAAAATGAGACGATCTAGTCGTCTGGTGCAGCACGTTAGATGAGACAATCTCTCTATCTTTCACTGTCTCTCTCTCCCTCTCTCTATCTTTTGTTCTTCCTCACCCTCCCTCTTCCTCTCCCTCTCTCTTTCTTTCCCCCTCTGTCTCTCTCACTGTCAGGTTCTGTGTCGCTGGCTGCTGACCGTGAGAAAGAACTACCGGACGGTGGCGTACCACAACTGGCGTCACGCCTTCAACGTGTCCCAGTGCATGTTCGTCATCATCACTGTGAGTTCCTACCTCCTTCTCCTCCCAAACACCCCCCCCCCCTCTCTCTCGTACACATACGCACGCACGCACGCACGCACGCACGCACGCACGCACGCACGCACGCACCTGACCTCAGAAAAGCTCTAGCTGCGTGCACATTGCCCCAACACACTCCAACATTGGATCAGTGTGCACGGTCAGTCTGTGTCTGTTTGACCCGTCCAAAGCTTTTTATTTACTGTCTGGCCAGTGTGGAGCAGGAAGGGGGTTGTTGGGGCAACTTTAGAATATGGGACTTTGTTAGGGCAACTTTATAATGTGGGAGTTTTTTGGGGCAACTTTAGAATGTGGGAGTTTGTTGTTTATTTGTGTGTAAGCTCCTCAGCAGAAGTCTACTTAGACAGGAGAAAAGCTTTGGTGAATGGCCTGTGTAGCTAAGAACTGGCCCAGGACAACAGGGGCTTTATATGTAACAACAGGTTTGTTTATCTCTGTGTGTGTGCCTATGTTTGTGTGTGTGTGTGTGTGTGTGTGTGTGTGTGTGTGTGTGTGTGTGTGTGTGTGTGCATGTGTGTGTGTGTGTGTTTGTCCAGACGGCTGGTTTCCGGGAGGTTCTGACTGATTCGGAGATTCTGGCGCTCATGGTGGGCTGTCTGTGTCACGACTTGGATCACCGTGGAACCAACAACGCCTTCCAGGCCAAGTCAGTACCACCTCTAGGCCAAGTCAGTACCACCTCTAGGCCAAGTCAGTACCACCTCTAGGCCAAGTCAGTACCTCTAGGCCAAGTCAGTACCACCTCTAGGTCAAGTCAGTACCACCTCTAGGCCAAGTCAGTACCACCTCTAGGTCAAGTCACTACCACCTCTAGGTCAAGTCAGTACCACTTCCGGGTAAAATCAGTAGCACTTCTGGGTCAGTTGGTTGGGTCAGGGTCTTGAGGGTCCGCTAGTATATTGGTTTAGTTTTTCGGTGTTTCAGAACTACAACTTCTTTATTTTCAGAACCTCAAGCACACAATAGCAACATACTTCTGTAGGTGGGGTGTGTTTAGAACAGTGTGTGTGTATGTAGGGTGTGTGTTTAGAGGTCTGTAGGCAGGGTGTGTTTAGAACAGTGTGTGTATGTAGGGTGTGTGTGTGTAAGGTGTGCGTTTAGAGGTCTGTAGGGAGAGTGTGTGTTTAGAACAGTGTGTGTAATGTAGGGTGTGTGTTTGTGTAAGGTGTGTGTTTAGAGGTCTGTAGGGAAGGTGTGTTTTTAGAGAACAGTGTGTGTGTATGTAGGGTGTGTGTGTGTAAGGTGTATGTTTAGAGGTCTGTAGGGAAGGTGTGCGTTTAGAACAGAATCGTAAAAGCACCAATTTCCACCCCTTTCGTTTTCATAATTCTAAAACATGTTTTTTAATACTTCAAAATAACATTTGATAAATGAACCGTACATTTTTCAGTAGCCATAGATGTTTAGATTTGAACAAAATTGTTTGGTTCTTAACAGGAGCTTTTACTGCCCGATTTTGTTTACCGTGCTTGGAGTTTGGTGCTGGGCTGGTGGGTTCCCAATTTCCGCCCACTCACTTGGCACATCAACGGTTAGACCGAGAATTCTCGTTGCAAAATCAAAATTCCACTGGAGCTCCAAGCGGATTTGTGCACACAGCCTTACAACACCGTTTACAGCTCTTCGAGTCACGGTAAAATGTCATTTTTGGTACATAGCTAATTTAGATAAACTTATGGTGTGGGTGCTTGCGTTTCTTTAGGAATCCGTCGTCTTGGTTTGTATAGAAATGAATAGTAAGTGACACATACACGTAAGAGGGCGAACATAGGAGACAGGCGGAAATAGGTGACTTTCCGATAGGTCTGTAAATAAGTTGTGTGTTCCTCCTGTGATGTTCCTCCTTTATTCTCTGGTGCCCCCTGCAGGACGGGCTCGGCATTGGCACTGCTGTATGGCACCTCAGCCACACTGGAGCATCATCACTTCAACCACGCCGTCATGATCCTGCAGAGCCAGGTCACACACACACAGAAATATATATATATATATATACAGTACACACACACACACACACACACACACTTGGGGAAAATAAGTACACGTCAACATTGCCATTCAACTTTTTTCCTCATAACTGTACTTATGGACATTAATGTTTGGATTTTTATATATGTGTGGATTAATACCAATGTCATCTTCATGCAAATAGCCTCACTGGAAGTATAGTTACTGAAAAAAATGTTGACGCGTGCAATACTTATTTCCCACGCTGTAGGCACGCACGCGCACACACACACACACACACACACACAGTACCCACGGTCACTTTACAGTTTTTCTCGATTGCTTTACAGTTGTTCTCGATTGCTTTGACCTGCTTAAAGCAACACCAAAGAGTTTTTTATACCTTAAAATAATGTTTCCAAAATCGTTTCAGTGGTTCATCAACCCGTAACAGGGTGAACGGCAGTTCTGCATTCGCTTCGCGGCCCTCTATCGGCTATAACCGCACTATGTAAGTTTGTCAGATCGGGTAGCGGATCTGTAGTTCGATGGAATGAGACATAAGAAACTACAAATTTGACTTGCATCTGATGTCGCAATACATCGTACTTTTATAAGTCATGCAAAATATTCTACCTTGTCTGTGGACATCGTTATTTGCAAAGCCGGTGCTGGATAAACAAATAGCGTGTGTGCGACAGAGGGAAAGTTCTTTGGTGTTGCTTTAAGGAAACTGGGATCCACTTGGTCTTCACTTTCTTTGCACAGCAGAAGTCATCTCTTGCGAATGTGCACACACTTTTTTGTTTAGCACGTGGAAACCAATTAAGTGGTCTTTATTTGAGGTCTTTGAATGAGATCTGTATTAACTGTTTTGCAAAAAGGTGTGAGAAATGTGTGAACCCAATGAAAATGTGTGAACACATTCACAAGAGATGACTGTTCATGAAGACCAAGTGGATCCCAGTTTCTTTAAGCAGGTCAAAGCAATCGAGAAAAGCTGTAATGTACTGTACAGACTAGGCAGTGCTTATAACAAGCTTCTGGCTTTACGCACATACAGTAAATGCTGTTTGAGTGTATGCGTGTAGATGTGTGTTAATGAGTGTGTGTGAGTGTTTGTGTATGTGTTTGTGTGTGTGTGAGTGGGAGTATATGTGTGCGAGTGTGTGCGTGAGTGTGTATGTGTGTATATGGGAGTGTGTGTGTGAGTATGTGTGTCTGTGTGTGCGTGAGTGTGTATGTGTGTGTATGGGAGTGTGTGTGTGAGTATGTGTATCAGTGTGTGTGTGAGAGCTGGCTGTTTCCCAGTGAGAGTATGGATGCCAGAGGCGAGTGTTTAATTTCTTATCAAGTTTACCTTCAGCACTAATGGGCCCTTAGCTCCACATCCATTACTCCTCCAGGCAAGCACACACACACACACACACACACACACACACACACACACACACACACACAGAGAGAGATACACACACAGATACACACACACACACACACACTGCAGCCTGCCTCTGATTAACACGTTTACACAGTGTATGAGTGTGAGAGGTGTGTGTGTGCGCAACTAGCAGAAGTGTGTGTTTGAATCCTTTGGGGTGCTCAGTAAGAGCTGAAATGAATTAAGTTGGACAGAACTCTCCTGGTGGAGTGTTCGCTTACAGGTAGTGTCATCACAGTGTGACATCACAGGCCCACCGACCGTCTCAGAAAGACAGACTGTAGACAGAAAACTATAAGTCCCGACTTATACATAGGCTGTGACTATTGTAGCTGTTTATCACGACTGTAGGCTGTGACTATTGTAGCTGTGACTATTCTGTAGGTTGTGACTATTGTAGCTGTAAGTCGGGTCTGTAGGCTGTGACTATTGTAGCTGTTTATCATGACTCTAGGCTGTGACCACTGAAGCTGTGACTATTCTGTAGGTTGTGACTATTGTAGCTGTGATTGTGTTCTGTAGCCTGTGCTATTGTAGCTGTAAGTCAGGTCTGTAGGTTGTGACTATTGTAGCTGTGACTATTGTAGCTGTGACTATTGTACCTGTGACTGTGTTCTGTTTTATTTGCTGTAACTGTGTTTTCCTTACTGTGACTGTGTTCTGTTTAATTTGCTGTAACTGTGTTTTCCTGACTGCAGGGCCACAACATATTCGCCAGTCTGACATCTAAAGAATACAGCAACATGATGCAACTCCTTAAACAGGCTATCCTCTCCACTGACCTCACACTCTACTTCCAGTGAGTTACATACACACACTCACACACACACTCACACACACACACTCACACACACACATGCACACACACACATACAAACACACATCTAAAGAATACAGCAACATGATGCAACTCCTTAAACAGGCTATCCTCTCCACTGACCTCACACTCTACTTCCAGTGAGTTACATACACACACTCACACACACACTCACACACACACATACAGTACACACATGCACACACACATACAAACACACATCTAAAGAATACAGCAAGATGATGCAACTCCTTAGGCTATCCTATCCACTGACCTCACACTCTACTTCCAGTGAGTTACTTAAGCAATAAGCCCCGAGAAGATATATCGTCAATATAGCACAGCTGGGGGTGTTGTTAGGCACGAAGCGAGCAAAGCGAAGCTGAGTGTGTGTGTATATGTGTGTGTATATATGTGTGTTTCTGTGTGTGTTGGGGTGGGGGTGGTGGGTTGATGTGTGTGTGTGTGTGTGTGTTTGTGTGTGTGTTTGTGTGTGTGTGTGTTTGTGTGTATTTATGTATATGTGTGTGCATATTTGTGTGTGTGTGTGTGTGTGTGTGTGTATGTGTGTGTGTGTATATATATATATATGTGTGTGTGTGTGTGTGTGTGTGTGTGTGTGTGTGTGTGTGTGTATGTGTGTGTGTGTATATATATATATGTGTGTGTGTGTGTGTGTGTGTGTGTGTGTGTGTATCTGTAGACCAGTGTCCGGCTGGCTTCCATCAGGCAGAAAGGGAAGGCTGCTCAGTGTGAGGGGTTGAGTGTGCAGTACCGTCTCCAGCCACTGAGGGGCGCTAAGCTCCTGTCACGTCCTGTGGCCCCTCAGCGTTCCCCTGTGGGACAGTTCATGACTCAAACACCACAGTCCTCTCGAAGAAATACACACTCACCTCGTTTCCACTTGGAAAATATGCTACAGTATATAAATCCATTTACCTTTTATCTTTACCAATGAGTTTTTAAACATGATGCTATTGGACAGGTATGCCATTGGTGAATGATCTGATTGGCTGCTGCGGTTTTAAAACCTGATGCTATTGGATACATATGTCATTGGTGAATGATCTAATTCGCTGCTGTGGTTTCCCTGTGCAGGAGGAGGACTGAGTTCTTTGAGAGTGTCCTCTCCGGGCAGTTCAGCTCGACCAATGAAGATCAGCGAGAGGTGCTCAGGTAACCACATGGGCAGAAACGACACAGCACAGGTGTGACTCAAGAGACACTCAGAGGGTCTAACACACTCCACTTCCTCCCCCCCCCCCCCACACACACACACACACACACCTGCAGGTCGATGCTGATGACGGCATGTGACCTGGGTGCAGTGACGCGACCTTGGGAGATCTCCAAACAGGTAAGACACAGTCACAGTTGTGTTTCTGTGTGTGTGTGTGTGTGTGTGTGTGTGTGTGTGTGTGTGTGTGTGTGTTTGTGTGTATGCAAGCGTGCCTGTGTGTGTGTGTGTGTGTGTGTGTGTGTGTGTGTGTGTGTGTGTGTGTGTATGTGTGCGTGCCTGTGTGTGTGTGTGTGTGTGTGTGTGTGTGTGTGTGTGTGTGTAATGACTCTCTACTGATCTGTAGGTGGCAGAGCTGGTGACCAGTGAGTTTTTTGAACAAGGAGACAGAGAGAGATCAGAGCTCAAACTCACTCCATCTGTGAGTTACTACACTTTTAGTGTGTGTGTGTGTGTGAGTGACTCCATCTGTGAGTAACCACACTATTTGTGTTTGTGTGTGTGTGTGTGTACGTGTGTGTGTGTGTCACATGAATAAAAGGCTCTCTATCCTGCTTTTATTTAGGCGATATTCGACCGCAACCGTAAAGATGAGCTGCCGGCCTTGCAGCTGGAGTGGATAGATGGCATCTGCAAGCCCCTGTATGAGGTGTGTGTGTGTTACTGTGTCTGTGTGTGTGTTACTGTGTCTGTATGTGTGTGTGTGTGTGTGTTACTGTGTCTGTGTGTGTGTGTTACTGTGTCTGTGTGTGTGTGTGTTACTGTGTCTGTGTGTGTGTGTGTGTGTTACTGTGTCTGTGTGTGTGTGTGTTACTGTGTCTGTGTGTTTGTAAAACCCACTCTGTCTGTCTCCCTCAGACTCTGCTGAAGCTGAATGCAAGGCTGCAACCCATGGTGGACGGCATAGATGCTAATCGGAAGAGATGGGAGGAGCTGAGGAGGTCCAATCAGCACTCTCCTCAAGCTTTAGAGTCCAGCCCCCTCTTAGACCCTGCCCACATCCCAACGTCCAATCAGAGAGCAGAGCCCGCCAATAGCCAGCCCACTAGCCCAGGCTCCTCCCAGGTGACATTGGCCAATCAGGGCTCAGATCCTGCCCAGGCCTCACTGGCCAGTCATACCTCAGAGCCCACCCTCACGTCCCAGATCAGTCAGACAGCAGACTCCGCCCAAAAAAGACCTCTGACCAATCAGAGAGCGACATTGGCATGGAGCAGCCAATCCAGCGCCAATGTCGGCCCTGCCCAGATGACACCATCCAATCAGAAGGCAGGACCACTGCTAGGAGGACACTGAGTGAGCAGAGAAGAGTCTGGAGTCAACAAAAGAGCCCCACATTCTGATGAGTGTGTGTGTGTGTGTGTGTGTGTGTGTGTGTGTGTGTGTGTGTGTGTGTGTGTGTGTGTGTGTGTGTGTGTGTGTGTGTGTGTGTGTGTGTGTGTGTGTGTGTGTGTGTTAGGGCAGATATCTGCTTTATTCTGTTTGTGAGTGAGAGTGTAAAACTGTTTATGTGTGTGTGAGAGTGTAAAACTGTTTATGTGTGTGTGAGAGTGTAAAACTGTTTATATGTGTGTGTGAGAGAGAGAGAGTGTAAAACTGTTTATGTGTGTGTGAGAGTGTAAAACTGTTAATATGTGTGTGTGTGAGAGAGAGAGTGTAAAACTGTTTATGTGTGTGTGTGTGTGTGTGTGTGTGTGTGAGAGAGAGAGAGAGAGAGTGTAAAACTGGTTATATGTGTGTGCATGTGTGTGTGTGTGAGTGTGAGAGTGTAAAACTGTTTATGTCTGTGTGTGTGTGTGTGTGAGTGAGAGTGTAAAACTGTTTATATTTGTGTGTGTGTAAGAGTGTAAAACTGTTTATGTGTGTGTGTGTGTGAGTGTAAAACTGTTAATGCGTGTGTGTGTGTGTGAGTGTAAAACTGTTTATGTGTGTGTGTGAGAGAGTGTAAAACTGTTTATGTGTGTGTGTGTGTGTGTGTGTGTGTGTGTGTGAGAGAGAGAGAGAGAGTGTAAAACTGTTTATGTGTGGTTTCTTTACTGTATAGCTACTGGTTTAGAGCCAGAAGCCAGCAGATATGTGCTTGGCGTAACTCTCATAAGCTCTGTGCATGTGACAGATGTCATGTTTTTATTATCTAAGTTGTGCCCATGCTATGGTCAGGTCATGATCAGGGTCATAATTCCGACATTAGAACCTCATGGGGAACGTCAGCAAGACATTTTAGCATGTATCAAAACCTCATAAGGTCAGTGGAGCATTTACCAGAACCTCACTGAAAAGAGAACATCAGAAAGTTTCAGACACCCTGCATTACAGACAAACCCATGGAGGAACACTGCAATTACAGACGACCTCATGGACAAGCACTGTGCAATTACAGACAAACCCATGGATAAGCACCGTGCAATTACAGACAAACCCATGGATAAGCACCGTGCAATTACAGACAAACTCATGGAGGAACTGTGCAATTTATATGCATAACTAGCCTGGGAAAACAGACAAACCTTTTGCAAATTTGAATTTATGTATGTCATGTGTCATCTCCTGGTTTTACGTCTATCCAATTGCGTCCAGAGGCATTTTTTTTTAAAGTATATTTTTTGGGCTTTTTATGCCTTTAATCAGACAGGATAGTGGAGAATGCCGGGAGGTGAGTGGGAGAGAGAGTCGGGGTGAGATCCAGAGGGGACCACGGGGCGGGAATGGAACCCGGGTCAGCGGCGTATATGGTGCAGGTGCCCCAGCCAGTCGCACCACGGCTGGGGCCTGCATTCTGATCAGCGTTCGTCGGTGACACCCTTGGAAATGGGAGGTGAATGAACCTTGTCCAGACCCAATCTCAATTTCAGTTGAGATAAGATATGGTGCTAACCAGGGTAAAGCATACCTACTGTGACGGGCTCATCACTGTGTGGGTGTGTGCGTGTGTGTGTGTGTGTGTGTGTGTGTATGTGTGTGTGTGTGTGTGTGTGTGTGTGTGAGTTGCTAGCATGAGGGACCAGCATGACGTCTGCTAACTGTGTTTGCACATGGCGTCCCTGTTCAGGCACGATGTACATACTGTAGGAATGTCTATTTTGGTACAGGCCAGACAGTGTTTTGCATGCAGACCTGTGTTCTATAACCTATCTATGCCATGCTTACCTCTGAGACACACACACACACACACATACACACACACACACACACACACACGCACGCACGCACGCACGCACGCACGCACGCACGCGCACACACACACACACACACACACACACACACACACACACACACACACACACAGTCGTGGCAAGTTCCATGCAACTCATGCTCACACTATGCAGAGGTGTGTGTCTGTCTGTATGTGTATGGCTGTGTGTCTGTATGTGTGTGTGTGCGAGAGAGAGTTCCCTGCCGCTCATGTTCTAAACAGAGGTGTGTGTGTGTGTGTGCGCGTGTGTGTGTGTGTGTGTGTGTTCCCTGCAGCTAATGCTAACACTGTGCATACGTGTGTGTGTGTGTCTTCTTACACACTGCATTCCACTCAGACTGGCTGTGAAATAAAGAACACTGTGAAATACCCTCTGTCCTCCTGCACTCTCTCTCTGTCTCTTTCTGTGTGTGTGTGTGTGTGTGTGTGTGTGTGTGTGTGTGTGTGTGTGTGTGTTATTTCTTCTATGTCTGGACCCTGTTAAGTGTAGTTTAGTATTCCAGCTCAGCTATTGTGGGTGGGCTACATAATGCTGACATGCTAAAGTCCTCAGCCAAAATGTGCAAAGCTTCATCAGCCCCACACACACACGCACACATACATACACAGACACACACACACACACACACACACACACAGACACACACACACACACACACACACACACACACATACATACACATCAGTGACTTTACAATTATCTTTGTGTAATCATGAGGGTTTCAGAGAGGCAATACTGCTGCTGGTTTTAGAGCTGCTTCCTGCCTCATTAAGATCACATACACACTGTCACATACACACATGCACATATACACACACTGTCACACACACACATGCACATATACACACACAATCACATACGCACACATACATACATGTGCTCAGAGAAATAGACACACACACACACACACATGGATATACACACACGAGTCACCTACGCACACATACAATTTACATGTGCACAGAGACATAGACACACACACACACACACACACACACTCCTCTGAAAGGAGACCTGTGCATGCCCATTAGGCCTGTGTGATGTGAACCGCCCTGTTTCACCCGGGAGTGTGTTTGATGTTGGTCTCTTTGATGAGACCATGGTGTGTGTGTGTGTGTGTGTGTGCCCAGCCCTTGTTCTGTTCTGCTCTGTAATCTATAATTCAGCAGGGACAGAGCCAGCTGACTACACACACACAGAGAGAGAGAGAGAGAGGAGACTATTCTTTTCACAGTATTTTCAAATCTTCATGACTGTTGTCCAAAATCCACTTTCTCTCTCTCTCTCTCTCTTTCTCCATCTTTCTCTCGTGTGTGCTGTCATCTGATGGTGTGTCTGTAGTGGGGTCTACAGAAGAAATGGTTCATTAATATTCTCATATGCACACACACACACACACACATGCATATAAAAGGCAAATATAGAAACACATGCCTGCTGCTTTGATTTCAGTGACCTATGTGTGTGGGTGTGGGTGTGTGTGTGTGTGTGAACACTAAGCACGTGTTTGTGTCTTGTTAGGGAATGTCTATGTGTTTAAGCATGAGAGTGTGTGTGTGTATGTGTGAGCATACTGCTACCGGGCATGAAATCTATTTTGATGGTAAAAACTTCTCGGGTTTCCAGGCCGACTCAAATAAAGAATCTAATCTGCAGCAAGTGGAAGTAAATATGAAGAAAATTGGACTTGAACAAAAGTAGCCATCAAAATTAATATATGCACCGCCCGTGCTGTGACCAGTGCTAACGACGGACGCAGACTCGTTTGGGCCGGTGGAGACGCAGAGACTCGTTTGGGCCGGTGGAGACGCAGAGACTCGTTTGGGCCTGCAGATGATTGGTCATGTTGGTCTGTGGGACAGCCACTGCTGGGTCAACCACACAGAGCTTAACATGCAGTAATATGGAACCAATACATATTCATGAGATAATCCACCATTACTCCATAGGGAGATAGGAAATGGAGGAGGAGGAGGATATGGAGGAAGAGGAGGAGGAGATGGAGGAAGAGGAGGAGATGGAGAAGGAGGTGGACGAGGATGAGATGGAGGAGGAGATGGAGACTTGGGTCAGATCTAAAGAGGGCCTCTAGGTTCCCTAAGGAACACACACACACATTACACACCAGGATAGGACTTCAGTGGATGCATCTACCTTTGTCCACACACCTACACTTACTCTCACTTCAAACACACACACACACACACACACACACTAGTGCTCTCTCTCATTTCCACATGTCTGTGTGAGGTGGGGATAGGCAGGGTAGACATGTGTGAGTGTGTGTATAATTCTATGTGTGTGTATGTGATTTGATTTGTGTATGTGCTGACAGTGTTGATGCAAACTTAGGATGAAAGGATAGGATGAAAGGAATCACAACGCATCCTATGTTTGATCAAACCTGTATAAAACTGTAACATACTTCTATCAATACAAAGCAAGGAAGAGTCCAAAGTGCGCAGAAGTTAAAAAAATCCAGTATTCAAAGTGCTCATTGGCATAAGGAACTCAGTAGTTTCATACAGACACACATAGAATGACACACACACACATATAATGACACACAGACACACACACCCTCATGAAAACATTGTTTGGCCATAGTTGCGTTAACTGCAGGAATGCTGACAGAAAATGTAGAAAAAACACACGACAGTGACAACAAACACACACAGTCTTGACTTGTCTGTATTAGGAAATGGTGTCTTGTGCATTCCTGTAAGTCAAACTGTTTCTCAGCTTACAGACATGCAGTTTGTTTAAACAAACGTATTGAGGATCACAGTCTCACCCTCTTCACACACACACGCGCGCACACACACACACACACACACACACACACACACACACACACACACCTAGGCGTGTGTGGGTGTTCTCTGAGTCTTAATCATAAAGCCATTTTGACAGTGGAGGAGAAGAGAATCTGATTACTGTCTGATGATCTGTGACAGCCCGTGTAGCCAAAGATGACACACACACACACACACACACACACACACACACACACACACACACACACACACAAAGTTGAGACAGAACAGTTATGTGTTGTACATTTCTGACATCATTTGAAGCACAACCCACACGCTACTGGAGACAGGCCAGTAGGAGCCATGGCTCAGTAGTACCCTCTAGTGGCCATCACTGCAGAGGAGCTACGAACAAAGACAAGTTTGTAAGTTATCCAACTTTTGGCAGAGTATTGAATACCTCTGAGAAAAACTCAGGATTCAACTCAACATAGAGGAATGGAGAGAGAGAGAAGAAAGAGAATGAGACAGAGAGAGAGAGAAAGACAAAATGAGACAGAGAGAGAGAGAGAGAGAGAGAGAAAGACAGAATGAGAGAGAGGGGGAGGTACATGCTGTGAGTGGTTGGCTGTGTAGGACCTGCCTCTCTCTGACAGCTGGGGCCTCCCCCTCACTCTTCTCTCTCTCCCTCCCTCTCCCCACCCCCCTCTCTCTTCCTCCCCCCTTCTCTCTATTCATCCATCTCTCTTTCTCCCTCCCTCTCTCCATCCCTCTCTTTCTTCCCCATTCTCTCTCTCCTTGGATGTTCACCAGATTGGCCCGTGAATGAGTTGCTGTATGAGTATCAATAGAATTAGGTTTTTGACTATATGTGTGAGTGAGTGTGTGTGAGTGTGTGTGTGTGTTTGTTTGTGTGTGTGTTTGTTTCAGTGAAGTCTTTGCATGCGTGTGAACTTTTTCTCTGTGCTCTTCAAAACTTTAAAAATCACGGCGAAGTCTTCGAGTGTGTGTGTGTATATGTGAGAACTGTTGCTAAGTGTGTGTATGGAGTCATTGTGTGTGTATGTGGGGTGTTTGCAAGCATGTGTGTGTGTGTGTGTGTGTGTTTTTAATTGTGTGTGTCTCTTCTCGTGTGCTGAATGGCTGTCATGGCTGTCGGGATGACAGACAGGCGAGCTTTTCACCTCTGATCGCAACAAGCCAGGCGTTAACTGTGAGGATCACGACCCCTGCCACTCACTCTCACACACACACACACACACACACATACACACACACCACACATACACACACACACACACACACACACTCAAAGGCTTGCCACTCAGCCACTCACACACAAACACACTCTTTAGTGCAGACACAAAGCTGAAAAGACCTCCGGCACTCAGCTGTCTGCTTTCATGGGACACACACACACACACACACACACACACACACACACACCAAATCAGCACCAAAGCAGCCATTGCATGGACATTTAAGTTGCAGTTTGGGTTGTTTTGTGTGTGTTTTTGTTTTCTTCTATATTTCATATTTTCATTTATTTTTTTATTTGTCATTTTTGTGCATTTGCATTTTTGTGTTTGTAACCATAATGTACACCAGGGCAGATCTCATGAACTGGCTAAACACATTGCAGGACTATATTTAAATATTTAACTATTTATAATGTGTCGGCCTATAAAGCCTTACAATGATTTATTAGAGCAACTCATTGATACAACCTGGTCTCATTGCAGGCACAACCTCCTGGGCACGTTTTTGCAAGAGACCAGGTTGCATTGCCAGAATGTGATTTTGTTACAACATCTTTGATAGTGTGTGATTAACTCTGTGATAGTATGTGATTAAATCATTTAATATCATGTGATTAACTCATTGATAGCATGTGATTAACTCATTGATAGCATGTGATTAACTCATTGACAGTATGTGATTAACTCATTGATAGTATGTGATTAACTTATTGATAGCATGTGATTAACTCATTGATAGCATGTGATTAACTCATTGATAGTATGTGATTAACTTTGTGATATAGTATGTTATTATATCCATAGTATAAAGTTATAAAAAAATTAAACTGTGACACACATGAACACATTCACATGATCTCAACAGTTAAAGGAGAATTCCGGTGTGATTTTGACCTAAAGTGTTTTGAAACATGATACCGAGTGTGTACGTATGTCTCATAGCCCATCTCGGCTTGTCCCCTGCACTCCGAAATCTGGCGCTAGTTAGCCGATGCTACCAACAAGGCGGTCAATGGTGGTGCCTCGGCATCGGCATAGCCAAGCAAATAAATCACTGTTTTACACTATTTACGAGGCTCAATGTATCTCCACACTTCATTGGTAGACTTCCGAGGGCCCTGACATTTAAAACGAGACATTGAGAACTTTGAAAAAGCACTGGTAGTTTACTTACAAGACGATTTATACAGATAGTATCTTCACGAAGTTTAGCGTTTGCAGCCATCTTGAATTTAGTCACGATAAGTCGAGCGACGAGTAAGAATGAACAGGTATGATAAGGGATCAGATTCCAAAAATAATTCTGTGGAAATGCATGGATTACAGTTTCTTCCAGTAGCAGCAACTGGAATCCATGCATTTCCACTGAATTATTTTTGGAATCTGATCCCTTATCATACCTGTTCATTCTTACTCGTCGCTCGGCTATGAAACATACGTTCACACTCGGTATCATGTTTCAAAACACTTTAGGTCAAAATCACACCGGAATTCTCCTTTAATTTATCAATAATAAATTAAAGTAAGTATATATACTCTTTTGATCCCGTGAGGGATCAATCTGTCAATTAGTGTAACAAACTCAGCAAACAGTGAAGTGAAGCACACACTAATCCCGGCGTAGTGAACTGCCTGCTACAACAGCGGTGCTCGGGGAGCAGTGAGGGGTTAGGTGCCTTGCTCAAGGGCACTCCAGCCGTTCCTACTGGACGGGGCTCGAACCGGCAACCCTCCGGTTACAAGTCCGAAGCCCTAACCAGCAGGCCACGACTGCCCCAAAGTGTGCCTGATGTGTAGCTTTGCTGTGTGTGCATACTAGTTGTGGAAGCTATTTGTGTGTTTAACTTGTGTGTATGTGTGTGTGTGTGTGTGTGTGTTAGTTGTGGAAGCTATTTGTGTTTAACCTGTGTGTGTGTGTGTGTGTGTGTGTCAGATGTGTGTTGTCTGTGAGCAGGTTTTGTTTCAGTGAGTTTGAATGAGGTGTGAGTGTGTGAGCTACTGTTTGTGTGAAGTATGTGTGTGTGTAGTTGATGAGACCACCAGTGTGTAGTTAAATTGATGATGCTGAAGATCAAGTGTGTGTAGTTGAATTGATATGTTTGATGGAGTGTGTGTGTGTATGTGTGTGTGTGTGTGTGTGTGTGTGTGTGTGTGTGTGTGTGTGTGTGTGTGTGTACGGAAAATGTGTATGTGTGTAATTGAATTGAAGTGCTTGGTTGGAGTAGAATTGATGTAGTTGATGGAGTGTGCTGTGTAGTTGAACTGATGTGCTTAAAAGAGTGTATGAGCCTGACATGTTTAGGTACGATATCTTATGATGCAAGTTTATGTGAGAGTGTGTGTGTGTGTGTGTGTGTGGGTGTGTGTGAAAGAGAGAGAAAGAGAGAGTGTGTGTGTGTATGTGTTTGTGTGTGCTGAGTTCTGTTTCCTCTGAGTACTGGCAGCTGTCGTGTCATTGTCATCACTCAGAGAACCAGAATGCTTGGACCACACGGAACCACAAACCACACACACACTCACACACACACACACACACACACACACACACACACACACACACACACACACACTGTTCCCACAGTAACATGAGACACCTTCGCCATCCCAGTGGTCTCGTTAGCTGGCTGAAGTCTTCTACCCTGAGGTGTGTGTGTGTGTGTGTGTGTTTGTCTTAGAAGCAAGCAGGATTTGTGGAGCCAATGTCTTTTGGAATTTTAAGCCAAAATCCAAGTTGCCTTAGAGATGTCTGTGTGTCTGTGTGTGTGTGTGTGCTTTATGTATGTATATTTATGTCTGTTTGTTTCGTGTGTGTGAGTGTGTGTGTGTGTGTAGGTGTGTGTTTGTGTGCTTTATGTATGTATATTTATGTCTGTTTGTTTCGTGTGTGTGAGTGTGTGTGTGTGTGTAGGTGTGTGTTTGTGTGCTTTATGTATGTATATTTATGTCTGTTTGTTTTGCGTGTGTGTGTGTGTGTGTGTGTGTGTGTGTGTGTGTGTGCTTTATGTATGTATATTTATGTCTGTTTGTTTCGCGCTCGCGTGTGTGTGTGTGCATGTGTGTGTTTGTAGAGTAAGGAGATGTTGTCGCTCTTTTGCCCCTCTCAGACTTATGTATGGATGTGTGTGTGTGTGTGTGTGTGTGTGTATGTGTGGGAGTGTGTGTGCATGTGTGTGTTTGTAGATTGAGGAGACATTATGGCTCCATCGCCCTTCCCAGACCTCTGTGTGTGTGTTTTGTAGGCTGAGGAGACTCCTCTGCATGTGTGTGTGTGTGTGTGTGTTTTGTAGGCAGAGGAGACTCCTCTGCATGTGTGTGTGTGTGTGTGTGTTTTGTAGGCTGAGGAGACTTTGTGGCTCCATTGCCCCTCTCAGACTCCTTTGCATGTGTGTGTGTGTGTGTGTGTGTGTGTGTGTGTGGTGTTTGTGTGTGTGTGTGTGTGTGTGTGTGTTTGTGTGCGTGCGTGTGGTGTGTGCGTGCATGCGTGGTGTGGTGTGTGAGTGTGTGCGTGTGTGCGTGTGTGGAGTGAGATGTTGGCTCCACTAGCCTTAACAGCCATCTGTGGGGGAATCAGATACTTTTCTAAATAATTGGTGCAGAGTGAGCATGTCTAACAAAGTCAACAGAACGACAGTGACAAACACACATACACACACAGACACACACACTCGCACACACATACGTGCGCGCACACACACACACGCAAACACACGTCTTAACAAGTCGACAATGATATTCTTATGAAGCAGTGTTCAGCCCTGAAAAAAAAACATGGAATCAGTCTGCTATCCTCCACACACACACACACACACACACACACACACACACACTCACAGAGCTATTGCCAAACCATCTGTGTTTCTTCAAACTTAAAAAAGTAAAACAAATGAGCTCAGGCTTAGGCTGAATCTCTTTCCTTAGGTCAGAGCAGGCACACACACACACACACACACACACATAAACACACACACACATGCACGCACCGTGCACGCACACATATGCACAGGCGTGCACATACATACACGCACACACACACGCACAGGCGTACACACATCATACACACGCGCACACACACGCGCGCGCATAGGCACACACATGCACAGGCGTATGCACAGGCGCACATGTCAATATCATCACCATCAGTGGGAGCTTGTGTGTGTGTGTGTGTGTGTGTGTGTGTGTGTGTCTGTGTGTGTCTGATCACTATCTACCTTTACAATATCATCAATATCATCATCATATCAGCCAATAGCACAGCAACCAGCTATAAACAAATCAACTGAGCCCTACTTCCTTTAACCAAATCAACTGATCCTAATCAACTGACCCCTACTTCCAAATCAACTGACCCCTACTTCCTTTAACCAAATCAACGGACCCCTACTTCCAAATCAACTGACCCTAATCAACTGACCCCTACTTCCAAATCAACTGACCCATACTTCCCTTTAACCAAATCAACTGACCCTAATCAATTGACCCCTACTTCCTTTAACCAAATCAACTGACCCCTGCTTCCTTTAACCAAATCAACTGACCCCTACTTCCTTTAACCAAATCAACTGACCCTAATAAACTGACCCCCACTTCCTTTAACCAAATCAACTGACCCTAATCAACTGACCCAGACCCCTACTTCCCTTTTAAGGCAAGTTCATCTCTAGCTCCCTATTAAACTGTTCACACATGACATCTTTTTTAGAGCGTTTGGCCAGGGTGGTTCTCAGTTTGAAAAACTCCTGGCAGCTAAAAGCAGTTGAGAGAGTATTTTATTGCCATAACAACGTGAGCTAATCCAGAGGTACCGCTGTTAGTTTTTGCTAGTTTTCCTAGCGACTATGATAAACACGCACAGAGACCAGACACTTTGGGACACGTCCAGTTTCACTCCACGAAAAAAGAAATGTCTCCATTTCTGCTGGTTCTTATTACTTAGTTTATAACTGGTCAGCTGTCAAAAAAGCGCTTGATGTAATGCGTTTTTTTGTGTTTTTTTCCAGAGAAGTTGAACTTTTTTTTAGCTTGATATTGACACTTTGAGTGGCAGGGAAAAAGCGGCTCAAGACGTTATATGTGAACACAGACAGAGGCCTTAAACATCCTTTATATATTCAGTTATTCTGCTCTCTGCTAACACAGAGAGAGACAGAGAGAGAGAGAGAAAATATAATCAAATCCATTTATATAGACAACATATATGTTCTGAAAATTCATAATAGCAGAACAGAATGCTTGACTCAGGGCCGTGAGGTGAGACAGCACTGCAAAAAGTAAATCATTGGTTCAATGTAAAGAAATTGAAGTAATCAATCACAAAATCTATTCGACATTGATTCAACATTTAAAAACCATTAAGTTTAAACATATTCTTAAACTCTATGCCAACTGTTTTCTTAAGTTGGGACAAACCAGTTTGTTTTTACTTGGCCCAATTAAAAAATATGACTTGTCTTCATTCATTCAATGTAAATAATCCATTCTCTTCAACCTGAAATACTTACTCCATGGAAACCAATTTTTAGAGGTTGGAAGGTTAAACAAATGATTTGTTTTGCCTTAATTAAAGAAAGTTAATTCATTATTACTTGAGACAAAATAACAAATAACAAAATAACTGGTAACACTTTACAATAAGGATACACAATTAAGCATTAGTTAAGGATAAGTTAAGCATTAACAAACACTTAATTCATTATTAAGTATGTTTTCTACATTACTTAAGGTTTGACAAATATCCTTTTCCTCATTAATAGGGTCCAGAGCCGGACAGTAACGGAGTACATTAACTGGGTACAGTACTTGAGTACAATTTTGAGGGATCTGTACTTTACTCGAGTATCATTTTTTGGGAGTACTCATGACTTTACTCAAGTGCATTTGAGAGGCAAATATTGTACTCTTTACTCCACTACATTTCTATCCATAACCGTGAGTACCCGTTACTTCTTCTAAAAAAAAGGAAAAAAGAAAAATCTCGGTAAAATCCTCAATTTGTTGTTTCCCTCTCAAACGTAATTGGATTGTGCAGGCGCCACTGATTGGGACAGCCTATCAGCAATCACCTTCAGCTTTCCGCCAAAGTCAACTCCATGGTCAGATTTAGATAAGAGACAAAACCATGGACGAAACAATGGATGAAGACGCAACAGGTCCATCCCGGGAATGTGCCAACCTGTGGCCCCACCTCGCCAGACTATTTCAATTTTCTGAACAAGTTAATGATAGTTTTCGCTTACAAAATAGTATTTTGTACTATACATATTTTAAATACATGTATCAGAAATACTGCCCATCCCTGGCAACATAGTAAGGTAAAAAGATGAAAATGACTTGATTTTACTTTCAATTCCTTTTACATTCCTCAAGGTATTAACATTAACATTTTTCATAACTCCATGTAGGACGTTTCTGTACATAAATGTAAGCATTGTGGCAATAGTAATGCAATATTTGAAGAAAAAAAATGTAGGCTACTCTTGTACTCTTGATACTCAAGTACTTTTAAAAACAAGTACTTCAGTACTTTTACTTAAGTAGACATCTGACTGTTGTACTTTTACTTGTACTTGAGTAAAATTTAGCAAAGGGTATCTGTACTTTTACTCAAGTAATGAAGCTGTGTACTCTGTCCGCCTCTGATAGAGTCATATTTAGTATGTGTTACCAGTGTGTTTTCCTTTGTTGTATGAATTCCTAATGTGTACATACAGAACTCATGATGGATTCATAAGGTACAAGCAGTAAACTAATTCATAATTCCTTATGTATAAGTATAAGTATAAGTATAAGTAAGTATATATATTCTTTTGATCCCGTGAGGGAAATTTGGTCTCTGCATTTATCCCAATCTGTGAATTAGTGAAACACACTCAGCACACAGTGACGTAAGGCACACACTAATCCCGGCGCAGTGAGCTGCCTGCAACAACAGCGGCGCTCGGGGAGCAGTGAGGGGTTAGGTGCCTTGCTCAAGGGCACTTCAGCCGCGCCTACTGGTCAAGGTTCGAACCGGCAACCCTCCGGTTACAAGTCCGAAGCGCTAACCAGTAGGCCACGGCTGCCCCAAAGTTTACATACTATACACGTGATGAATTCATAATGAGCTAGAGATTATGTCAATGTTACTTTAGGTGAATAGCTCACTTATTTCATTGGCAATTCAATGTTATTCAGACTTCATCATATAGGCCTGTTTGCCAGCTGGTAGACAGTACTGTGTGAATGTAACATTTACATTCATCCATTTAGCAGATGCTTTAATCCAAAGTGACTTACAGCAAGATAATCACAGTACAGAGAAGACATTAACTGGGAATTACTACTGCATCTGTCAGTACTAGAGGATAGGATTGGGAATTACTACCACATCTGTCAACACTAGAGGATAAGATTGGGAATTACTACTGCATCTGTCAGTACTATAGGATAGAATTGGGAATTTCTACTGTATCTGTCAATACTATAGGATAGGGTTGGGAATTACTACCACATCTGTCAACAATAGAGGATAGGATTGGGAATTACTACCGCATCTGTCAGTACTATAGGATAGGATTGGGAATTTCTACTGCATCTGTCAATACTATAGGATAGGATTGGGAATTACTACTGCATCTGTCAGTATAGGATAGCATTGGGAATTACAACTGCATCTGTCAACACTAGAGGACAGTGGTCAAAGTGTGGTAGGAGGAGAAAGTGGTACAGTAGAAGGAGGAGGTAGAGGAGGGAAGATGGGGATGTGGAGAAGAAGGTAGAAGAGGGAAAAGGGGGATGAGGAGAAGAAGGAGGTAGAGGAGGATAGAGCATGGTAGGAGTGTCAGGTTGTCCGAAGCACTAGGAGAGGAGATCCAAGAGTTGGGTCTTTAAGAGTTTTTTGAAGACAGGGAGGGACGCCCCTGTCCGCCCTGCTTGATGTCTGCCCCACTCCATTTTCCGCCATATCCTGAGAAAGAAAAATACATGAAGACAAGTGGAAGAGTGCTGACCCCTGGGGCAGTTCTCAGTTTAGGGTTGGAGTTGGGGGGTGGAGTGTTAGATAAGGGGTGTTAGATTAGGGTGGGGGTGTTAGATAAGGGTGGGGGTGTTAGATTAGGGGTGAGGTGAAGTAAGTATGAGAATTGAGGGGTGGGTAAAGGAGGTGGAGAGGGGGTGAGGTGATGGAGGTGGAGCGGGTTGGGGGAGAGGGGTATGAGGCTATCACAATCAAATCTACTCATGATATTGCAATGACGACCGCACTGACACCTTCCAAATGGATGCACAAAGCAGAAACTGACAGGCAGTGGCTCCCCTGAAGTTCAAACATAGATTTTTTTTTTAGTTTAGTGTGAACTACTACCCTGATGCACAAATTTAGGATATCCAACATTAAACATATTTTATTATTATAGTGTCGCTACCCGATGTGAGTTGCACATGCTCATTAAACGGTTTACGCTATAACGCTAATCTATGATTGTTTGATAGCTAGCGTTATCTCAAAACACCATTCAAGTGACAGCCTTTGTTGTGTAACTTGTAACGTTAGTCAGCAGTGAACGAACTTTGTTATGTAGGTCCATTTTTATTGTACTGACATTACAGAAGTCTCTCGTTAGCAGGTTTTTCTACTTCAGCCTCTAATCTAGAACTGACATCAGAGATCATGCCTTGAAAATGTGATGCCTTACGCTAAATAATAAATTACTGCTGTGTAATGTACCTATGTCATTATTCTGTGGCTAACAGCAGAAGCAGAACACAGGACCAGAATGACGATTTAGATGTTCTTTCATTTCGCAAAGTCGCAAAACGACACATGTACGACTCACGTCGGGTAACGACAATAGGACAGCATTATGCTAACATTTTGGTACATTTCTACAGGGCTCTCTGCTTTTCAGTGAGAGTCTGTCCTAAGCATCGTTGGCATACAGATTATTATGTTATCCCAAGTCGTTGTCTAACACCTAACGTTGCAATGCTTAATGTTAACTGTCGTTAACACAGCTAGCCGTCTAGTTAACGTTAATGTTAGTTGACAGGCATAACATCAACATTAGACTGTAATGTACTGCCAAAAATGTCCGAACAAGTTAACTTGAAACACATGCTGAAAATGTTCATCCTCAAATGTTCAGTAACGTTAACAGTTAGCTCGTTTGCTAAATAACGTTGACACTGGTCGCGCTTAGTTGCCTGCATAATCGGTTAACTTAATGTTACCGTTAACCATAGTAAATTTGGTATCTATTAGCTAAATTTAGCTCTAAGTTAGCGCCAACCTTGAAGCTATATCTTATCATTATCCCTGACATAGCATTCGAAACATTGTTACATTTATTGTTTGTAAATTAATACAAACTATGAAGCGTGAGAAATTATGGCCAGGATGAAGAGGAAGGCTAATGTGAACTTGCAAATTAAGGTATTTTTTCCTTCACAATTTCAAGTGCAAGTCTTCTCTACCTTTTCAAGTGTGCGTCTTCTTCTCATTCTTCATTCTTCAACCGTTACCTTCCAGATACTCCAGAATGCGCATGCGTGAATCATGCTTAATCTAATATAGATAGATAGATATATAGATAGAAAAGTCCTTTGATCAATGTATAATGTTGACATTTTACATTGTATCCAACTAAAAAAATAGGTTCATTATACACATAAATTAGAAAGTTTAATTCACGTAAACACTCTAATATGTTTAGGCTACTGTAGTGAGAAAATACAAATGAACAATAGCCATGTTTTAGTTTTTACAGTGCGGGCTGTAGCTTTAGTCCTACTCCGTTTCATTGCTACATTAATGAGTTAGCAGTGTTACTGGAACAATCTACAGCTCCTGGACTCCCCCTAAACAATATGGAAGCTAAATTCGGGGTCATCCCTATGTTCCCCGGGTCCTATGTTCCCCAGGTCCTATGTTTCCCGGTTAGGGTTAGGGTTTTAAAAAAACAAGATTGCGATCTTCCAAAAGAGAGCCAGATCTCAGGCAGCCTTTCACAACAAGAGCTTGTGAGATTTTGGGTGTGGGTGTGGAGATGAACGCAGGGCTGTGTGCAGAATGTACATATGATTACATTTCATGTAGATACTAGCATCATCGGAAAGCTGAGGTTGCTTACTTTCACGTGATATGCATGTGACATTTGTTTTCGACATCTGATTCATACTCCATGAGCAATTCAACAGAGAAGAATTGATGTGAATTTAGACGCACTTTGCGTTCGTTGACCTCATAGGATTAAGTTATGATAATCTAGGCCTGAAACTCAGTGCCTCAGGAAGCTTTCACCTTGCAGTGCATGTGCTAAAAGAGAAAGCTCTCTATGCCATCAAAAATAATATCCATAAAATACAAACAAACAATTGACATCTGGTGCAAACTCTTTTACAGTGTCATCATGCCAATTGCACTGTATGGATGTGAGATATGGGGTCCATTCAGTAAGTTTGCATTAGATATGCAGGGCAGAGCTACTGTAGGTAAATTCCCACTGCATTAGATACGCAGGGCAGAGCTAGGTAGATTCACTTTGTGTACTGTCGCTCATTAAAGCTCCTGTGTTACCCCGCACCTGCGCTCCTCTGTGGTCAGTACAGCCGTACACACACACACACACACACACACACACTCACACACTCACATGCACACACACACACACACACACACACACACACACACTCACACACTCTCACATGCACACACACACATACACACTCTCACACACTCTCACATGCACACACACACACACATGTTACCCCGCACCTGTGCTCCTCTGTGGTCAGTACAGCCGTATACACACACACACACTCTCACATGCACACACACACACACACACACACGTTACCCCGCACCTGTGCTCCTCTGTGGTCAGTACAGCCGTACACACACACACACACTCTCACACATTCTCACATGCACACATGCACACACACACACACACACACACACACACTCTCTCACATGCATGCACACACACACACACACACACACACACTCATATTACCCCGCACCTGTGCTCCTCTGTGGTTAGTACAGCCAGTACAAAAAAGCATGGCGTCCAAAAGAGCAGCAGATCTTAGCTCACTGTACGACTGGTGAGGTTGAAACACAGGCACTTTCTCATACTGTCCAAACTTTGAACAGATAAGAAAAGTTTTTTTTTTTACTATTCTTAGACAAAATTACAAATTTTAGCTCCCTTAAAGACATAAATAAGCGCATCTACTAGGAGAATGACAGGCCGCTCCATTGGCTGCTAAATACATTGCAGCCAAAACAGGGACAGTGAGACAGACACCAAGCAATGCCTGAAAGCCTGACCTAATGTTTGTTCTTGATCTATCTAAACTGTGTATGTGTGTGTGTGTGTGTGTGGCACAGAGAGGGGGGGGGGGTATGCAGGAGTATGCAGAAGGAGACTGATACAGGAGAGGGAAGGAGGGAGTGACCTAGAGAGAAAAAATGAAGGGAAAAGGAGAAGAGAGAAAAAGAGGGGCGGAGAAAGGGAGAGAGAGAGAGAGAGAGAAAGACGGTTGGAGAGAGGGTTTCTGAGAAAACCAAGACCTGCAACTTATGACATGGTCTCTTTCAAAAGCACTTAGCTTTATTTAAACATGTTACAGCCACAGAGAGGGGGAGGAGGGAGAGAAGAGAGGGGGAGAGAGAGGAGGGGGAGGGGTATAAGACAGAGAGAAGGAAGACAGACAGCAGTAAGAAGAGAGAGGGACATGCCTTATTTGTGCCAATCAAGTAGAGAGAGAGAGAAAGAAAGAGAGTGTGTGTGTGTGTGGGGGGTAGCGCTGTCTTGTGTCTGGCGTTTTATTTCCTGACTGCTGAGTGCCTGTTTCCCTTCCATCAGCCGAAAGACGCACCACACCAGGAGCATACACACACACGCACACACACGCACACACACACACACACACACCAAGGGCACTCAGAATGGAATCAATTGCACTTGTTCCTGCCGACCCCCCGAAGGCGAATTCTCAGCTGCAAACAATTATTCCCATAAGCAGAGTGTGTAAAGCTTTCCAGCCGCCCAACACACACACACACTCTCTCTCTCTCTCTCTCTCTCTCTCTCTCTCTCTCTCTCTCTCTCTTACACACACACACACACACAGACACACACACACACACTCACACACACACTCACACACACTCACACACATGCATACACACACACACATTTCCAACTGCCTGACGGCCCCCAGATTGGTAGAGACATTTTGGACTGCGGGCACACACACACACACACACACACACACACAAGAGCATACAGTACACACACAGCCTGACAGCCCCTAGATGGAGAGAGACGTTTTGGAGTTTGGACAATATGTGCTGGGGGGAAACTTCACACACACACACACACACACACACACACACACACACACACACACACTCAAACAATACAATTTGTGCTGGGGGGAAACTTCACACACAGACACACACACACACACACACACACACACAAGAGCATACAGTACACACGCAGCCTGACATCCCCTAGATGGAGAGAGACGTTTTGGAGTTTGGACGATATGTGCTGGGGGAAAACTTCACACACACACACACACACACACACACACACACACATGTAAGGATCCTAATTACCAGGCTGATGATAATCTTTTCAATCATATATAGACTCTTGATCAACTACTAAGTGTGGGCCTATTGTGGGCCTACTGTCACATGTCCACAGGAACTGTTAACTATAGGGACAGGAAATGTAATCAAATGTATACCTTGTCATGTCTTGATTGATTCACTCTCACTACAACAATGGTCTCAAGTCTCATCAAAGTACTCCTCATGTGACCCCAAATCAGCTGACCTCCAATCATGTGATCCATATCAATGTAACCAACCACAAACTAGGTAGCCTATTTAAAGGAACACGCCACCCAAAATCAGTAGTGATATATGTTCTTACCGTAACTTTCACGATTTGAGTCGTACCTCTCCCGCGTCGGTAGGTGCACTCAAACGCTCTGTCGCGCGGCGCGAATGTGTTAGCATGTTGCTATGCTAGCGGGCTCTGCCGTGGCCGTAGAGAGAGGCACATAGCAGTATTCAAACACCTCCACGTTTTACCTACTTAAATACAGTTGCACGAGTAGTTGATGAAAAATGTTAGGGCACACAACATGAAACGTGACGATTTTCCAAGCGAATAAACATGAGAACTACAATGTGTGGCACAATAGCACTTGGGAGTACTTCGACCTAGCGTGGTAATATTATTAACACCTAATTGTAGATCCTATCCACCACAGAGTTTAGAATCCATGCTGGATCGACCCTCAGCCTCTCCCTCCCCTCTGAGCGAGAGAGGCACACACACTAGAGATGTGCTGATGGGCTATTATTTCAACCATAACTGCATAGCAAAACTTATCATCCATCAGCCATCCATCAGCACTAAAGTTTGTTGACCAATTTTCAAAACTGCACCCACCATCCGCTGGTTGTTTTAATGTAGGCTATATGGGTGATGCAGCGCTGCTGACGTGAGGCTAGAAAGCCCTTGCCTGTTCTAGAAAGACTGATCTAATGCAGCAAATATATTAAAAGGCAAAAGTCGTACATTGGCTAGGCCTATCCCCAGAATATCAGCAGCAAACTCAGTCTCTGTCGCACAAAACAGTCTCCAAATAAAACGCACATCGGCCTGTTGCCTATTCTGCCAGCTTGTGACAATATAGCCTATCGTCCAAAATGCTTGATTGCATTGCATTCTCCACGTTTTTAGCTACATTTTCATGTACCACATCAGCATTTTTGTTCAGTGAATCTTTTGTAAATTGCTTTACAATTACCGTCGGGCCCTTGTCAGCAGACTTCGGCTTGCCTCTTGCCATATTCACTCCTTGTCTTCCGATGTCATTTCTGAGTCATCTACAGATGTTCACCTCCCTAAATAGAACCAACTTCAACCTGTGTTATATCCTAGATGAGACTGCCTGGGTTATTTTGCTTAGATATTAGCCTATATATAAAACACATAATTGTAGCCTACCATTCAGGGAATAGGCATTTAAAAGAGAGACAGAGAGTGATATGACTAAGAAATGACATCGGGCGATGGCAGTGCGAGATGTTCAGAACGTAAGAGCTAAAACTTCTACAAACTCACTAACATCCACAGCGGAAAAAGAAGGTAAGAAAAATAGTCGGAAAACTTAGATGTGTAAGGCAAGCAAGCAAGTTTGGCGGTTGTTACTAAAAATGTGAACATGCACGTTGCATTGTTGTGCGGTGGACTTTCAGAATGAATGGAGTCGGAGTTTCTTTAATATCGAGGCGTCATATTTGTCCGATGGCCTGCTAGGCTATAAAATGAATTGCGATGTCTGTCTGAAAAAGACGTGCTCGTGCTGTCAAAATGAATGGGAGTCTTCAGAACAGGCTTGTCAGTCAACCTGACATAACAGTGTGTAAAGTAGCCTATAATGTGAATGACTTGTTATTTTATCAAGGATTTCTTTCTTTTTGCAAAAAATGAAGTAGCCTACAATAGGCATTAATTAGTAGGCCAGGAGCATGCTGAAATTATGTGGCAAATTGCGTTTTTTATTACAATGATAAAATTGTAAAAGGACGTGACCGAAGCTGAGGCAAGCCAGGCAATAGGCCTATAGGCCCGACGGTAATTGTAAAGCAATTTACAAAAGATTCACTGAACAAAAATGCTGATGTGGTACATGAAAATGTAGCTAAAAATGTGGAGAATGCAATGCAATCAAGCATTTTGGACGATATATTGTCACAAGCTGGCAGAATAGGCAACAGGCCGATGTGCGTTTTATTTGGAGACTGTTTTGCGCGACAGAGACTGAGTTTGCTGCTGATATTCTGGGGATACGCCTAGCCAATGTACGACTTTTGCCTTTTAATATATTTGCTGCATTAGATCAGTCTTTCTAGAACAGGCAAGGGCTTTCTAGCCTCACGTCAGCAGCGCTGCATCACCCATACATTAAAACAACCAGCGGATGGTGGGTGCAGTTTTGAAAATTGGTCAACAAACTTTAGTGCTGATGGATGGCTGATGGATGATAAGTTTTGCTATGCAGTTATGGTTGAAATAATAGCCCATCAGCGCATCTCTAGTGTGTGCCTCTCTCCCTCAGAGGGGAGGGAGAGGCTGAGGGTCGATCCAGCATGGATTCTAAACTCTGTGGTGGATAGGATCTACAATTAGGTGTTAATAATATTACCACGCTAGGTCGAAGTACTCCCAAGTGCTATTGCGCCACACATTGTAGTTCTCATGTTTATTCGCTTGGAAAATCGTCATGTTTCATGTTGTGTGCCCTAACATTTTTCATCAACTACTCGTGCAACTGTATTTAAGTAGGTAAAACGTGGAGGTGTTTGAATACTGCTATGTGCCTCTCTCTACGGCCACGGCAGAGCCCGCTAGCATAGCAACATGCTAACACATTCGCGCCGCGCGACAGAGCGTTTGAGTGCACCTACCGACGCGGGAGAGGTACGACTCAACTCGTGAAAGTTACGGTAAGAACATATATCACTACTGATTTTGGGTGGCCTGTTCCTTTAAGTGAAGTTCACAGATCATTCTGGGAGCCATTCTGTAGTCAGAATCTCCCGTACCACTAAGGTGTGTAGTCATCATCCTCTGAGCTGGTATGTTCATTCTCTGATTGTTTCATATGGTTTCCTTAATGTTCCTTTAACCTGTTTTCGTAACTTTTACATTATTCATTTAGATGTACTTTCTAAAATGGATTGGATGAGTAACTTATACCTGACAAATAAATTGTTATGCTCTGATCCGCATAGCTTTTCTATTGTACTTATTGACCAGAGTAGCAGTTTAGGTAACACTGCTAGCATAATGGACGACTAGGATTAGTTATCGCTGCCGTAGAAACTAAATCACCTGGGAGATGGCAAGTTATTATGAACTGACCAAGCATTACACAGCGGTGGGCAGTTTGCCAGCGATAGTCTAGATTGGTCGTGAAAACCTAGCACAGCCTGACCCTCTGTAGCATAGGAATTTGCTTGACTGTTTAACACGCTGGTGAGTATCGCAGTCCGGATCAGCATGTAACCTCTGACCTACTTCCAGACCAGTACGTGTTATGTTGAGGAACCGCCCGAATTAATCGGCAGGTGGAGGAGTCCTATAGCATTATTCCTCGATTAGAGCCTGTGTCATAAGAAAACGAGTCAGGCATTCTCATTAACAGTTTATCATCCCACTATGGATAGCAATGTTACATTGAACCGAAACTTTTTAATACTGAGCGGAGTCAGATTTATTAGGTTTAACAGGGGTTTATAATCAATTGTTATATTTCCAACAGCGCGCGGACAGCTTCACGATTTCCTTCGACCACTCTCAGTTCCCTCTTTGGTCCTGACGAGTGACATCACTTACACACACACACTCACACAGTACAATATGTGCTGGGGGGGTTCCTCAACTCAACTCCCCACAACCTTGTTCGTCTGTCATGATCTCAGCTCTAGCGATAGTTTGGGGACCTGTTGAGCTTTTACTATACTATAAACAATTTATTTGAATGATACGCCTACGTCAAGCTGTTCTGAAGTTGTGGCACAAGCACAAAAGCTGGCCTTTGGAAAATGTAGTTCAGAGAAAGCCTAATTGTATGCAATGCAATAGGCTACCTGCAAAACGGGGCTTTCAGTTGGTGTTGATGACTGCTCATTCTGCACCCAGATAACAGTTAGTCATTGAATCTATGTTAAATCAACATTACTTTGTTGATTTCTAACTACAGATCAACAGGATTTCAATGATTTCAATGGTAGCCTATTTCCACTAAAATGAATATTGAAACAATGTTGAAATTACCACCAAACTAAAGATCAACGTGATTTCAATGGTATTTCAATTGATATTAAAGCAACACCAAAGGACTTTTCCTCTGTCGCACACACGCTATTTGTTTATCCAGCACCGGCTTTGGAAATAACGATTTACACAGACAATGTAGACTATTTTGCATGATTTTATGAAAGTATGATGTATTGCGACATCAGAAGCAAGTCAATTTGTAGTTTCTTATCTCTCATTCCTTCGAACTACAGATCCGCTACCTGATCTGACAAACTTGCATAGTGCGGTTATAGCTGATGGAGGGACACACTGCCGTTCACCCTGTTAGGAGTTGATGAACCACTGAAACGATTTTGGAAACATTATTTTAAGGTACAAAAAACTCTTTGGTGTTGCTTTAACCCTCAGTAAACCACTATTAGCATAATCTGGAAAAATATTGGGAAATTCATATCCTGCTTTATCTACAGCCAGGTTAAATTTGGCTAGGCCTAGGTATGTCTGGTTTAGGCTACACAAGCTTGCATAAATAACCATTGACAACTTGTTATCAGTTAAGCAAGTGCATTTATTCACTCTTCATCTAGAAGTTCATGTGTGCTGTGCTTTCCTGCCATCCATTCAGTATAGCATCCATAGCAGTTGCAGTCAGCCTGATCCTCCAGTAGCAGAGTGAAGCGGCACCTAACAGAAATAGAAGGGGGAAAAAGAGACAGTTGTTAGATAAATATATTAAACTGAACAACAAACTAACAGTTAAGCCTACAATCAAGTCATTTTACGCCACAACCTACCACTCATATAAACGTAGTTCAAAACGAAGGCTAAGTTTCAGCCAGTGACTGTTTGCCATAGAAGGCCATTTCCCTCATCAGGCCAGCTATCGCTAGGAAAGGCGGCTGACAATTTGAGTGTGACGGCTTAGCACTACCGCCGCCACTGCACACAATCGCGAACCTAGAAACATTCCCGAGATCTAGCTAACGTAATATAACTTACCTACTGAATCCTTGGTTATCGCTTAATTAAGTTATGAACTTGTAATACCAATATTATCAAACTAACTAGAGTTAAACGTAATGTCCTCTCTAGACTTGGCAGCTACGAGTGTGTTGCTAATTGATGGCAGCTAACGCCTGCTTGCTTGCTAACTTGTCTAAACGAGTCGTTAAAAACATATCTATTCGAATAGAAAATACAAATTAATTGTAACTTACATTGGGTGTGGTAGGAAAACGTCTGCTTCGTCGTAGTTTGTTGGACGAAGCAGACACCAAGAACGTAAACTATCTTGAAGATAACTGTGTGGTTCAAAAGCGTTTAATTACAGGATGTGTAGGACTAGTTTAGGGAGCGCCTGATTGTATGCAGGTGGACCCGCACCTGATTACTTCACAATCCTTCTAAATGAGCCCCCTTTGTGATGTCATACATTTCATTGTCATGTTATTTTTAATCCCCTATTTCTCAAAAGTATAAACTTTTTTAAAAATCTGAAATGATAACTCTCTTGTCCAACTCCAGACCTACACAACGGTTATTTCAACTTGTCTGTACATTAAGCAGTTAGAGCTGCATTAATTTTTCAAAAGGTAAAAAGAAAAGGTTATAAGAAGAAGAAGAAGCCAGGAGATTTCAAGATGTGTGTGTGTGTGTGCGTGTGTGCATGCCTGAGTGTGTGTGTGTGTGTGTGTCTGCATATGCGAGGCAACTCGATGTTTAAACTAGATGTACCGCAGAGCGGTACAAAATATGACCGCCGCCCAGTCCAGCACATTTTTTCCACAAAAAGAAATCATGCTGAAAGGCCTATATGATTCTAACTGTCTCACTAAATTGCATTATCCACACTCAATTCTTGGTATCTGCTAGACAACAAGTACCAAAACATGATTAGTTCATAGATTTCACATGTAAAATTAATTTTATACAACCCCACCTCCATCTTGCCTGTTCATAATTCTGAGAAATTCTTGATTGTTTGTGTTATGTTTATGTTATGTGTGTGGGTGTGTGTGTGTGTGTGTGTGCGTGCTTGTGTGTGTGCCTGCGTATGTGCCTGTGCATGCAAGCGTACATATGTCTACTGTGTGAGTATGTGTCATACATATGATTACTGTGCATGTATGTGTGTGTGTGTGTGTGTATCTGTTTGTGCACATGTGTGCACATGAAATGGGTTAACATGACCCCTGGAGGCAAACATACGGAAAAAAATGGTCATCCTAGGCCCTACAGTTCTCAAGATATTCACAGAGAACTGTCTGCCCTACCCTCCTTTCGGGGGGTCCAGTCCAGCGGGGGGGGCTACAGATCAAAACGAAAAATGACGGTTCCATGCTATCCAAGTGGGGGTACATGCCCACCAAGTTTTGTGTACCCCGGTCTATCAGTGTCCCGGGAATTCTTGTTGGTGTACGTCACTAAATGAACACATAAATGATTTTATTGTAAAGCCCCCCATGAACGAAAGTACACAAAACTTGGCATGCATTCGGAGGGTGTCATAATGATCCTACACTTTTAATTTCGTGCAGTTTTGACCTTGTCAGCCAGAGATATTGTGATGAAAACACCAAATTTTTTGCTTTTTAATTTTTAACTAGGTGGCGCTATACGTGAAATAAGTGGTAATGGGATGGGTTGACATGCCCCCTTAAGACCAACATACATAAAAAAGGTGGACCTCCTAGGCCCTACGGTTCTCGAGATATTCACAGGAAACTGTCTCCGGCCACCTACAGGCCAGTTGGTGTATAGTAACATATATTAATTTATTGTGTGGCCCCCCATGAACGGAATTCCACAAAACTTGGCGTGCATACAGATGGTGTCATAATGATCCTACACTTCCAATTTCGTGCAGTTTTGACTATGTTAGGTCACAGATACCTTCAATTACAACACCTCATTTTTACTTTTTTGTGTTTAACTAGGTGGCGCTATACATGAAATGAGTGGTTATGGAATGGGTTGACATGGCCCCTTGAGATCAACATACAAAAAAAAAATGGTCCTCCTAAACCCTACGGTTTTCGAAATATTCACAGAAAACTGTGTCTGCCCTACCCTCCTTTCGGGGGGTCCAGTCCAGCGGGGGGGCCACAGATCAAAACGAAAAACAATGGTTCCATGCTATCCATGTGGGGTTACATGCCCACCAAGTTTCGTGTACCCCGGTCTTTCAGTGTCCCGGGACTCATTGACGGAAATTTGGGCATGTGAAAAAATAAAAAAAATAAAAAATAAAAATAAATAAATTAAAAAATTCTGACTAAACCTATATGACCGCCGCTTCGCTGCGCGGCGGTCATAATAACGTTTTACGAGTCAAATCCTTTCACAGGTCTGTTAAACTAACGGCTCACAAAATGTAATCTCAACTTCTCACTCACAAAACAGTTTTATTCCTCTCCCCCTCCTTCATCCATGGGACTCCCCGGTGTGTGCGAGTGTGTTTGTGTGTGTGCGTGTGTGTGTGGGTGTATGTGTGTGTGTGTGTGTGTGTGCATGCATGTGTTACTTTTGGTGTTCATGTGACTGTGTGAATGTTGTGTGAAAGTGTATCCATGTCCATGTGTGTGTGTGTGTTGGTGGTCATTTGAGTGTGCTGCTGTATGTGTGTGAGCATGTGTGTGTGTGTGACTAAGTGAGTGTGTGTGTATGTGTGTGATTATGTGTGTGTGTGTGTGTGTGTGTGTGTGTGTGTGTGTGTGTGTGTGTGTGTGTGTGTGTGTGTGTCTGTATGATGACTGGAGCTCTGCCACAGTGCTGGAAACAATCTTGGCTGGAGGTGAAGTATCCTCCAAGCCGAGCGGGAAGTGTGTGTGTGTGTGTGTGTGTGTGTGTGTGTGTGTGTGTGTGTGTGTGTGTGAAGTTTCCCCCGAGCCAAACTGAAGGAATAAAAGGCTTTTGAGGGAGTGAGAGGCTCCACCACTGAAGCCTGTCTACATCAATTAGCCCTCCATCAGCACAGCAGTACTGTTTCAAACACACACAAACACACACGCACACACACACACACTAGAGTGCGGCTCGGGCCACATATTTCTGTCCGAACCCAGCCCGCGTCCAACAGAGTTGCGTCCGAGCCCGACCCGAGCCCAACGCAGATGATGCCTCAGTTATTCCCATGCTAGTGATTAAATGTTCACGTTTGTGGAAAGCCTGGAAAAACAACTGTAAAAATGGAATTCTTAGAATCAGATAAGCGTGCACACACGCAGGAGGTCACACACAGCGCACATTAACACAAGGGGCCCAAGCAAGCAGACTAATGGGCCTATTGAAATAGAATTTTAGTCCTTTTTGAAAATTTAAGTTTTAAAATGAACTGCAACAGTCACTGAAACTACAGTCCTTCTGTCACTGATCCATATGCAGCATCGACGTTAATTAGGGCAACTCAAGGAAATCCTCCTCCAATTGAACGAGACTGCCTTATTCACCTTATTCCGCGCGCATACATGGGGGCGCTAGCTTTGCCCACATTGTCTCCGAACTTCCGTTTGAGCAGTAGCATCCATTGCGATACATTGAGATAGCAGAGCTCTATCGAGATGACTGGCATCATATGTTATGGGTCATCCTAAAGTTAGGAACGTTTATTTAGGATTTTGGTGACTTAAGACATTTCTGTTATACACCTTTCCTATCTGAAGTTAGGAAAACACTGACTTTGGAGCGGCTGTTCTGTAATGCCTTTCTAAACTAGTTACCATAGTTACCAAACAGATACGGATTTGCGAGTTTCTCCATACGATACAGCGGCCACTGCCGCATATCGTCTACCCACTCCATAGGGGTGAATAGCCTTGGGTAGCGAAGTACAATTGCAAATCTGACCTCCTGATGGCATTTGTCGTTTTCCTCCCAAGTTAGCCTCTCTATCCTCTTCTGCTGTGTTATCCCAATGAAGCTAACTAGACGTAGCTAACCGACCGGAAGTTTAAAGACAATGTGGAATTGTAAAAAATGGGCGGGGCTGAATAAGGTGAATACCGGTAGCCTGAAACATCAACTGAAGTGACGTTATCCAACCGTGCTTAGAGAACCTTTAACACAGCAAGCTGAGGGTTTCAAAAACTTTGTTGTGTGGTTAACAAATTCCATTTTAACTGTGTCGTAACAAAGTGTCCATTTTAGCATGACTGTGTTGTGTGGTTGAGAGGGGTTTCCAGTTTACCAATGCTGTGTTTTAATGAAACGTTTCCATGTTAGCAATACTGAAACAAAGCACTTCCATTTCAGTGTCTGTGTGTGTGGAGTGTGTGTGTGTGTGTGTGTGTGGAGTCATGGAGGTCTCCAGCGGGGAGCTATGCCATGCACACACACAAATACACACACAGACACACACATTCAACACATACAGACATGAACGTGTGCACACACGCACATACACACACACACACATTTGTGCACAAACACCTACACTGCAAAATATAATCACTTTTCTTTAAACTCCAAAATATTATCCAAAATATAATGTTCCAAGACATTGACGACAAAATAGCTTTTGGTGAAGGCGGCACAATCTGTATCGAAATGTCTCAAATAAACTAGTGTTCACACTTACAGGCAAACACACACAAACATACACACACAAACACACTCACACACACACATACACACGCACACACACACAAACATACACACACAAACGCGGGCAGACACGCACATGCACGCACACACATACACACACACACACACACACACACAAACATACACACACGAACGCGGGCACACAAGCTCATGCACACACACACACACACACACACACACACACACATACACTCCACATCTATCCTCCTTCTTCTATCACTGTTTTTTTCTGTGTTCACATCACTAAACACTCACATGGCTGCATTTCACCCTATTACATTTTTCTTTAAAGGTTCACTATTCAAGATTTTCACCCTGATATAACCTTTACGAAGCCAATGTGATGGTAAACGAACTTGTAGGGGAATAGTTCACCTAGCATAGCCATACATCACAGCCATAGCGAGTCGCTAATGAGAGAACCTGATCTTACACACACACACACACACACACTCTGTCTGACTCTCTTACACACACGCACACACACACACACACACACACACACACACACTTACTCTCTGTGTGTGTCTCTCTCTCACACACACACATTTGAGAAATGACAGCTATGAGTGCGGGAAAGAGTGTGTGCTTACGAGGTCAACAGATAGGCAGTGTATAGAGAACAGGAGTGTGTGTGTGTGTGTGTGTGTGTGTGTGTGTGTTTGTGTATGTGTGTATATGTGTATGTTTGTGTTTATATGTGTATGTTTGAGGAAGAGTGTGTACGTTTTTGTGTGTGTGTGTGTGTGTGTGTGTGTCGGGGGGTTGGGGCAACAGACAGACAGCAGCTGCAGAGTGACACAGGAGTGACTCTGGGGTGAGTGTGTGGTGACACGGGGTTGGGAAGCCCAGGGTGCCCTCATACACACACACACACACACAAAGAGTGCCTGGCACACTGCTGTCACCGCTGTCAATCAACCTGCCGCTCATTAACAAAGAGACTTCATCACAGTACAGACCCCGCCCCCAACCAAGCCTAATCTCCGCCCACCCCCCGTCCCTCCTCACACACTCAAAATGACAAACTATGACATACAGAGCATGAGTGTGTGTGTGTGTGTGTGTGTGTGTGTGTGTGTGTGTGTGTGTTAAAATCTCATTGGACAAATTTATGTTGTTAGCTGTATTATTGAAAGTATGCGTACTTAATGTATGTGTACTTAATGTTCACACGCACACACGCACACACACACACACACACATTATTAACAATTAGAAACTATCAGCACACAGTCAGCTGTCACACTCTCACATGGTCATCATTGATACACACACACACACGCACACACAGAACAAAAAGTCAGCCAAAAAGTTTTATGTAAGTTTGTGTGTCAGTAGCAGTAAGATGTCACTAGGTGACCCAGCCACACACACACACACACACACACACACACACACACACACACACACACACATAGAGGTCACTAGGTCAGCCGGCCACCAATCAAAGCAGCCACCAGAGGATCAGAGTGGTGGATTTAGACATCAAGAAAAAAAGGAAAAGTGGAGTTAAGATATTAGTGCCTATTCTTTATTTGCACATTAAAAGATGCACTGTTTCAAATAAATAACTAAATATGCTCTTAAAGCAACACCAAAGAGTGTTTTGTACCTTAAAACAATGTTTCCAGTTCGTTTCAGTGGTTTATCAACTCCTAAGAGAGTGAACGGCACTTCTGCATTCGCTTCACGGCCCTCTATCGGGTATAACCACACTATGTAAGTTTGCCAGACCAAATAGTGTGCGTGCGACAGGCGAAAAGTGCTTTGGTGTTGCTTTAACACTTCTGCCATGTCTCCCCACTTTTTCCCACTTCTCCCATGTTTCCCCACTTTTCCCCACTTCTTTCATGTTTCCCCACTTTTTGTTTTTGCGTGATTCTCCCTTTGTGATTTTCCCTTCCCAGGAATACATATGAGTAGGAAGCATGCAGCAGTCTGTTCGTCCATAACATGTTTAGAGACATAAAGCATGAAACAGCACTAATGCTTCAGCACACCAGCTCTGTGGTCTCTTCATCAGCCAGGAACAAGTCAGACATGTTGCTTATTATGCTTGTACATCCTAGTAAGGCTGATGTTACAGTACTGTAGCTTCAGTGGAGAGGAAAAGATGACATCATATACGCGAGCGTTGGGTTTGCAGTTATTGATATTACGTACTTTCACAATGTTATGCTTCAACAGTAATCAAACAAACTGTGACTTTCTTCACTTTATTTTTTTTTAAATTGGCAAACATCATATGTGTAATTCAAGCTTCAAGTCGAACAGGACCAGAAAATCATTTGTTCCTTGCCATTGAAAACCATTCAATTTGTTCTCCAAAGTTAGGTCCACTGGAAGGGGCGGGACTTGGGCAGAAGGGTCTAGAAGGGTCTGCATGCAGCACAGTACCTTTGCTAGCTTTGGATACTGAGATGGGAGAGTTCCTAAGAAAGAGAAGGAGAAAGACGGAGAGAGAGAAAGAGAGAGAGAGGGATGGAGATTTGGAGAGAGAGAAAGAGTGGAGAGGGAGGGAGATAAAGAGAGAGATAAAGAGAGAGAGGGTGAGAGAGGGAGAGAGAAGGGGAGAGAGAGAGAGAGAGGGAGAGGGAGAGAGAGTGGGCAGAGTTGCTGGTGCTTCCCAGGGTTTATTATTCCAGATAAGCGCTTCCATGTGTACACTGATCCCGCATCCGACCCCAGACCCACGGGCCACATTCCATCCCTCTCCTCAGATTCCCCCCCCCACACACACACACACATATACACACACACACACACATGTACATACACACACACACACAGACACACACACACACATACACTTATACACACACACACACACACAGGTACACACACACAAACACACACGTACACACATACCATGAAGTCAATCACCGCATGATGTTCCTGCAAAAAGTCCCACCCCAGGAGTAGAGATTGAATAGCATAATACAGTTTTTTCTGAATGCTTTAACACAACTGTGATTCTTATAGCAAAATTTCTAAAACTATTAATTCTTATAGCAAAACCACTCACTGAGTTCGCAAAACTAAAAGCACAAACACTGCTTTGCACTTTTGCACAGTTTGCAATTTTGTAACACACACTTTGCACAACTCGAGGCACAATCCATTGCACAGCACTCTTTTTGTGGAACTAAACACAACTCACTGCTTTACACTCAATTTCCAAATGATCAACACACTCCTAGCAAATCTATACACATTATTTACATTATTTACACTATTTTGCCAACTCTCTGGCACACTTTCTCGTGTGAAAACTGTTTTAGATAATTAGTTCACTTTGCAATCAGCCTAAGCAGTATAAATAAGCCACAGGTAATGTACAGTGGGTACAATGGAGGGAGCAGGAAGAGTGAGAAGAGTAAGAATTAGAGGAGGCCGAAGAATAGGACGTGGAGGTGAAGAAGTAGGAGGAAGAAGAGGAGGAAGAGGATGCAGAGGTGAAGAAGTGAGAGGGAGAGGATGACAAAGACAAGGGTGAAGTTAGAGGAAGAGGACAAGGAGGAGCAAGAGGAGGAGGAGGAGGGGGAAGAGGAAGGGTAAGAAGAGAAAGAAATAGCCCTTTTAAAGGCAAAAAAATCAGTCTACATGTGGGGTTATTGTCATGTCAGGCCTGGATATGGCATTCCAGAATATATTTTCCCTGGTGCCTTGGACTAGGACATTGCATGTGATGTAGACAAAATTTTGAGAGACG
>NW_027468587.1:27982122-28002122 GCF_046254945.1 Alosa pseudoharengus
ACTGACAGGAAAGTAGCCTATACATGATGAATTAGCTAAGCTAGGTTACCTTATAGTAGGCCTACTGTATGCAATAACGTTACTTGCAAGCCCATGTCTACTTTCTTAAACAAACAACTCAAATGGAGTGTCAACTTTAAGTTTAGGCTACTCTGCATCTTGTCATTTGCATGAAATGTAGGCTAATGTTAGCCTCCGTTCTCATGGATCATAAGTCTCTTATTAAAATGATATGCTGAGGAATATGATAAAACATTTTGTAAACGTTACTATCCTATGTTATTTAGCCTACATGATTTCAGTTTTTCCTCTTGAGCATGAAGATAACATTTGTGGCATAACTTCGTAGCTTCATAATGCATGCTTCGTATCCAAAGGTCTAGCCTAATACCTAGGCCTGCCTACTTTATTGGCGTTTTAAACATTTTTAGCTTTGAACTGACACATCACAAAAAAATGAGATGTCTCCTGTACCGCACAGGGGAAATTCAGTCTGTTGTTCTCTGCCAAAAGTTAATCATTTTCGAGCACCTTGCGACTTTCTTTCAATGTCTTGCTATACGGCTCTGGGTTGGCTTGTCCTCTGAGTTCGTCCTTAATGACGGTTGTTAGGGACCTGAAACCGGTCTATTGGTCAGTTCCATTACAGAACCCGCTGCCTGATTGGTCAGTTCCATTACAGAACCTGCTGCCTGATTGGTCAGTTATATTACGGAACCCGCTTTGGGTAAAAGTATCAGCTGAGCACCAGTCCACTCGAGCTTTATCTTGTGAATGTATTAGCAATTATGACAGCAATCAGTCATAATGCACACGTACACACATTCATTTGGACAGGCTGTTTCTGAAACAGGCTCGCACACACACACACTCACACAAACACGTACACACACACACCATACACACACACACCACACACACACACACCATACACACACACACACCATACACACACACACACCATACACACACACCACACACACACACACCATACACACACACACACCATACACACACACACACACACACACACACACACACACACACACACGGGTACCTTGACTGGGCTCAGGGTTGGGGTAATGCCCCTGTGTGGCTTTTTCTAGACATGCTGGAACACTCAGGAGAGAGGGATGGAGGGAGAGAGAGATAGAGAGAGGGAGAGAAGGATGGACAGAGGGAGAGATGAGAGGGATAAAGAGAGGGAGGGAGAGATGAGAGGAATGAAGAGAGGGATGGAGATATATAAGGTGAATGACAGAGTTTCATACTTTTGCTATGTTAATGTTAATGCTAATGTTTTCAAACATTGCTTCACACACACACACACACTTCAACGTCGCCTCAGTAGAGACTAACAATTTGTCAATTTGTCAATTTGTTATCCAGTGTTGTTAAAATATAAAATAATGAAAGAGTTCAATTATAACACAGCTCAGAGAGAAGGTTTTGAGTTTGTGATTTGCTATTTAATTTATCTTAGATAAAGTGAAACGGGGCTTGAGATTTGGACAAACAGAAGATGTGTTTGTCAACCAGTAACAGTGGAGCGTCTTCGTGCAAAAATAAGCTGGATCTTCAAATCTGTGGAGCACATGCCGAATACCCAAAACTCTATGGAAGTTTGGTAACTGGCGCCCTCTATTGGAGATATCTGGACTAGACATTTGGCCTAAAATTGAAGGGGAATAGAAATTACACATTTTTACACAGACAGTGCATAGAAAGCAAGCTGGCTCACACATTTTTAGAATGATGTTTTTGTGTAATTTAGACTAATGTAGTGTTTTATGCAGTTGTTCATCCACGCATGTATGTGTGTGTGTATACGTGTGTGTGTGTGTGTGTATGTGAGAGAGAGAGAGAGAGAGAGACTAAGCAGAGCAGTGCTGTACATTGCATGTAGATAGTGTTCCAGAGATCACCAATGTTTATTTGGTTCACTGATCAGAGATTGAGTTTGTGTAGATGCAGAGCGAGACACAGTAAGGATGTATTTAAGGGAATATGTAAATGTCTACATAACACTTTTACAGTAATGGAAATAGGTAGATCCCATTGTAACTCAATAAAGGCCGGTTTGGCCCATGTTACATAACCAGGGTGTCGGTACAAAATAATTTTATTTTATTTATATTTTTCTCCAAAATACATAAAGATGTCCCTAAACACACTTCAAACAAGTTTTTAAGAATTATTTGAAATATATTAGTGTGATGTGCTTCTGTCATAAAGTCAGGAAATAAAACAAATGCTTAAGTCATTTTCACCCATGTCTTGCATACTTAGGTTAAAACGACTAAGTGTTGAAGTAAAATGAGAGAGAGAGAGAGAGAGAGAGAGAGAGAGAGAGAGAGAGGACGTGGTGATTGGTTGGCATTTCCAGCCAATCAGAGTGTGCTTTCTGTGATTGGTCAGAGTGGACCTGTCAGTCGAAGTTGTGGTTTTCTGAAGAGTCACTCACGCAAATTCAAATTAGGAATTTCCTCATCTCGCGAGATTGGACAAGCTTCCCACTGATGTTATTACCTCACACAACAACCTCTAGTCCTTATTTATTTAATCACTTTTAAATGTAGACCTACTTTAAAATTAGGCTAAAATAGTGCAGAACTCCTTGTTCCTGATTTTTCATATTCATATGATGTATGTGCTAAATAAAGAAAGAACGATATATCTTTATTAACTTTGCAATATTGTTTTTTTTCCCGGTTGCTCTCAGGACTTGTTCTAAGACTATACAAAGCGGTATACTGTGATCTTTGTCGACTAGTTGTTGTGCGGATGTCACGAGGGGGCGCCACAATCCATGGACAGAGCGTACTGTAGCCTAGGCGACATGCGGAGAGCCCAAGTGGGCGTCCATGTATCAGTGGCCTTTGGAATAATTTCTGGTCCCCGTAATATTTTGGGAGAAGTTCCTGATGATTTAATGGATTGAATTGGGTATTTTTGATCTAGGCAATGATACATTGAAACATGGCCGTCAGAGACCAATGAAGGCGATTATCCTACTGTCCAATGAAAGGAATACAATTTCCATTATAACCCCTGAATTTGAATATCCGTATTCAATTTTTTTTGCTGGAATGCCTTACACTAATCACATCAGTCGGTGATGCTGTGCGACCACTAGCCTACTTCATAGAACAAATTAGCTCATGCTATTAAAAGCTGAATAATTTAAGCCAATTTAAGTCTTGTGTTGACCATATTAAAATATTTTTTATCCTACATTATTTGACAAGGGCAATCTAAAATGTAGTATCTGGCAATAGCACCAATGACAAAAGTAAATCTACTTTCTACTTTTACATGGAGATGGTGTGATTGGCGTGGCGAGTGTTTTATCCGGCCATCGGGACCCTTCCAAAGCAGCCGGACTGCAATGTGTGTCCGTGTTGCTGCTGCAGCATCGCCGGGGTCTCGGTCGGCCGGTCTGAGCTCCTGAAGAGGAGGACAGCGACAGCGCGATGCGCCAGGCGGGCTAGCGGGTGCTTTAAGGCTGCCCGCGGTTTTCCTGGGTTGACCTTTTCCCTTGGAAACCACTTCCTCCGATCCCAATCGGCCATTTTAATTTAACTCATTCAGGAACTTATGTAAACACAACAAAGACGGCGGTGCAAACACTGAAGGTAGAACAAAACATCGCGCACGCTACATCACACTACAGTAGTTATGTTTCTGGTGTAGTGCAAAATCGCTTACATGAATCTTTTATTGTCTCGTAAAAACCTGCAGTAATAACATTGGAATACGTTAGCAGAATAGTTTAGCAATTTTAGGAGCAGACTGCGGTGGTACCCCGCTGCCCGCCCGCGACAACACGTCCTGCGGCAAACTGGAACGCTGCCAATTATCGCGAAAGTGTGTTTCCCCTTGGCTCTTGTGATTCCTGCCCGTTTAACAGATGGATGTCAGACGCCGAGATGGCGATCCGGTCCGCGTATATTTTTGAGTGAGCTCCTGACCCGCGGTGATGATGGCTTGGCAGGTGGACAGATGTCCTGGCTGTGATCTGATGCGCGCGGTGGTCGCTGCATCAAGATGGCCACCTGAGTGCCTCTGTCTATCTGCTCGGCTGTCATGAGGCGGCGGGGCCAACTGGTCCTCCTCGCCTCGTGCTCTCCAACTTCTCCCGTTCAACTTTTGCTCCAGAGTTTTGTGCACGTAGCTGAGTTACGTCACTGGCCATTTCGACCAACTCCGGGCAGTGTAGGAGGGAGTGCGATGGGAGCTATAGGCGATGTCCCAACTGGCAGTAGGCAACAGGCGTAAGCGTAATGCGCTCTATTGTGTAGCCCAGGATACATCTAAGCAGAATGCGTACCTGGCTATTTGTAATGCTTTGACATTTTGGTCAAAAAGTATGGTGGAAAAAGGAATACGCGCACTGACGGCTGCATTGCCGATGGTTTTCTTTTCAGAGAAACATGAGGAAGAAGCAGAACATGAAGCACCGGCGAGCGGAGGAGACGACAGTCGTGCAGGAGTTCGTGGTGGAAAAGATCGTCCAGCAGCGCGTGATGAACGGAAAAGTGGAGTACTTCCTCAAGTGGAAAGGCTTCACCGAGTGAGTCGCGCCACAAATAGACCCGTTAAGTCTGTCTCAGACGTGTGTGAGTAACGGGCATACATTTAGCACAGCAGTGCCCACTCTGCTGCGTGTGAAGGACATTTGGCTGCTGCTGGTATTAGAAGTTCCCCAAGTCGTGGCTCGGCGGTAGCTTCACACTCCTTAAACACGTGCCATATTCAACTTGTCCCAATGTGGCATGGCGCTCTGGAGGGATGCTTTGTCTGAAGAACACCAGAGTGCAGAAATGTACTGTGTGTGTGTGTGTGTGTGAGAGAGAGAGAGCCTCTGCATAGTGAATAATACAATGTGATTGGGTTTTGGTGTGTGTGTGTGTGTGTGTGTGTGTCAGTGCGGAGAACACGTGGGAGCCGGAGGATAACCTGGACTGCCCCGAGCTGATCGAGGAGTTCCTGAGGGGCCGATCTCTGTCCAGGAGCACCGCTGGGGAAGGGGAGGGGCAGGGGGGGCTCCTCACAGACTTCCACATCCAGCCCAAAGAGGAGGAGGAGGAGATGGACACACACAGGGTAGGGGCTGCTCTCAACACACACACACACACACACACACACACACACACACACACACAGGGTAGGAGCTGCTATCAACACACACACACACACACACACACAGACACACACACACACACACATATCTATCGATCTAAAAAAAACAAACTTGAATTTCCCCTTGGGGATCAATAAAGTATCAATCAATCTATCTATCTATCTATCTATCTATCTATCTATTTACACACACAGAGTAGGGGCTGCTCTCAACACACACATATCTGTCTTTCCATTCCACACACACACACCTGGAAAGATACCTGCCCACACACACTAGAATCTAATCACACATACACACACATCCTGTGCAGTCTTGCTGAGCCCGGTGTGTGTCTGTGTGTGTGTGTGTGTCCTCCGGTTCCCTGTGATCCCTCAGCGTCCGCTGTGCCTTGGCGAGGCTCCGGAACCGCTCCAGGAGACAACTGCTGTTCCTGGGACCTTCATGGGCCACATAGAACCGGAGTGCATCATCGGGTCCACCGACCACCACGGGGAACTCACGTTCCTCATCAAATGGTAAAGATGCACGCACGCACGCACACGTGTGTGTGTTTAATGTGTGTATTTATCTAATGTGCATATGTGTGTGTATTTATTGTGTGTATTTTTCTAACATGCGTGTGTGTGTGTGTATGTGTTTGTGTGTTTGCGTGTTTGCAGGAAGGACAGTGAGGAGGTGGCGTTGATGTCCGCAAGGGAGGCCAGTGAGCGGAACCCCCAGATGGTCATCGCCTTCTACGAGGAGCGGTTTAGGTTCTCCGCAGACGAGGAGCCGCAGGCTGAGAGAGAGAGACAGATGGTCTAGTCAGTCGTTAAGCTGCCTGCATACTGCTTTAACAAACACCAACAAACACCAACACACAAATACACACAAACACAAACAACAACTTTAGGTGGGTACATTTGCATAACTGTGACTCCATTTAGCCAGTCCGTCCACATTAAGATGGCGTATTCCTACACTGAAAATAAAAATGATCTCTGAGGTGATATATTTGAAAACGTGGGGTTCTAGTTGCAGTGTGTACAGGGGGAACAGAGAGCATTATATTATGATGGTGCACGGTTGCCATGACACTGATAGAATGTTGGGTTCCACACACCACCAACCACAAAGAGTTCTATTGAGTTTCAGTGATCTAGTGTGGATGCAAAACCTTACAAAACGATACAAAAAGGATATTGTGAACAGATTGTTTTCACCTCAAATATGCGTATTTTTATTTACCCAACTTATTGTGGACGCAGCCTTGGAATGTTGGTGTTTGTTGGGCATTGTCTGGGCAGTGTGCAATCCCCTTAAGACTGAGAGAGAGATGGAGGGAGGAAGGAAGAGATTGAGGGAGGGAGAGATGGAGGGAGGGGAGAGAGAGAAAGTGGGAGAGAGATGGAGGGAGGAGGAGATGGAAAGAGAGAGGGAAGGAGAGAGAGGGATGGAAAGATAGAGGGGGAGAGGGAAGGAGAGAAAAGAGATGGAGGGAGAGAGAGGAAAGGATGTGTAGTTGTGCAGCTGTAATACTGTAGCATTTCCCTGTTGGTGTTCTTAAGTAGCAGACTGTGTCTCCGTGGAGACGCGTCCAGAGCCGTTCGTCTTGCTGTCCTCAAGTCCTGCGTTATGTAATCAGACCTGACGAAGAACTCAGACCTGTGTGAGTGAGTGTCAGTGTGTGTGTGTGTGTGTGTGTGTGTAACGTCAAACAACCAGTATTTAAGCTTTAAGACTCCCTTTAGCTCTGTAGTTTTGTATGTGTGTGTGTGCGTAGTTCTGTGTGTGTGTGTGTGTGTGTGTGTGTGTTTTACCTCATGGTGCTATCAGACATATGTGTGTTCTAATCAGAGTTTTGTTTTGGGGTGGGGGGTGGGGGGGTGTAGTAGCCTTTCATTGTGAATCCAAAGATATTCTTCCATGTGTGTATGGAACCTCTGAAAGAGTGTTTCCCCTGTCTGTGAAACAGACATCTGTGTGTGTGTGTGTGTGTGTGCGTTAGAAGGTGCCTCTGGCTGTGGAAAAGGCCCGTTGGCATTAAATGCTGTGTGTGTGTGTGTGTGGGTGTGTGGGTATGTGTGTGTTTGTTGTGCTGTGGATAGGTTTCACTTCCCATGTGTCTATTAGTTTTGAAACCATGACTGTGTTCCTGAAAGTTTCTAGTATTTTGTGGTGTGTGTGTGTGTGTGTGTGTGCGCGCATTGGTGCCCAGACCTTTCAACTGTCTCTAACTGCTGTTTCAAAGGCAGACCTGCTGTTACCCCAAACACTGGTACTGCTCCACCATGGACATTAAGATGTCCAGGGGTGTGTGTGTGTGAGTGTCATATGAAGTATTCTCCCCTCTCTGGCTCTAAGCTCAGAAAAGACCCCTGAATAAAAATTCATTCCTGAATAAAACTCTTTTGCATTCTCTACTTCACATTTCTTCAGTGTTCTACAGACAGGGTTCCATGTTCCATCCCTATGACAACAGTCTGACTCCCCTGTGTGTTCTATAGGCGGGGTTCCATGTTCCATCCCTATGACAACAGTCTGACTCCCCTGTGGGTTCTATAGACAGGGTTCCATGTTCCATCCCTATGACTACAATCTTCTGTCTACTGTGGGTTCCACAGACACAGTTCTAATGGTCCACACTTTCAAACTGTTCCAAGGGGGTTTTCCGGTTGAAAACGTTCAAAACCAACGCAGATACTTTGAAAGTAAAATAAATCAGACTGTAGCATAATGCTCTAATGGCGACTTTAAAACATACTTTTTTACTTTTATTTTTTGTTTGTTTCCAAGTGACCATTAGCTCAGTGTGGTTTTCTGTGCTGAGTAGCGCACATGTTTGTTTCTGCAGTTGAAAGGGTCTATTGCCACAGCTGTTCTCAGCTCTGGCGTTCACTGATCCAAACCAACCATATACACAGTAAAGCATATCCATTCCTGGTATTAATATCAAGTAATTGATCATTATAACACTCAATATAAGTATAATATATAAGTACTTGATCATATAACACAATCAATGATGTTACTTGTTTATTACACTTTACTCACACTATACTGGCTTTGCACACATTCACTCCTCAGCACTCTCAAACATTTCCCAACTCTGAACTCACACTATACTGACTTTGCACTCATTCACTCCTCAGCACTCATGACCACCCCCCGCCCCCACACACACACACCTACAAGACTTTTAGCATTTTTACATCCCTCTCCCTATGCTACAGACCTTTTATTTATTTTCTTATTTCATCACACGTCAAAACACACACACACACACATACACATATCTGACTTTCTCCAACTTTTGCACATCTCCATAGAACTTTTTATTTATTATTTTGATTTCTCCTCCATCTACCCATGTCCTTGATTGCCTAGCCTTTCTGCCCCCCCATCCCCAACACACACACAAAAAACACACACACTTACATCATCACTGTCATCACCTCACATACATACAGCACACTGTTTGCTACAGTAGGCCTCCTCTAAATACTTGCTGCACACTGCCCCCCCCTCCCTACATACACAGCACATTGTCTTCAGGATCTTCTCCAACACACATCCTCTACATACTTACAGCACACTGCCCCCACCTACCCACACACACACACAACACAGTCACTGCTCCACTCCCCTCCCGCCCACACACACATCTTCACTGTCATCACTCACATACATCATACATACAGTACTCTGCTTGCAATGGTAAGTTTCTTCACCATACTTGCAGTACACTGCCCCCCCCCCCCCTCCCCTACATACACAACACATTATTTCATTAGGAACCTTCTCCAACACACATCCCCAACATACTTACAGCACACTGCCCCCCCCCCCCCCAATACACAGCACATTGTTTCATTAGGAAGCTTCTCCAACACACATATTGCACACTGCCCTCTCCCCACATACACAGCACACTATCCCATCTCCCCTGTCATCCCCCCAACACACACACCAAGACCCCTGGTAGTTGGGTTAGCCCCTTGAGCCGTTGATCTGCCCAAGGTTTCTTCCTTGGTAAGGGAGTTTTTCCTTGCCCCTGTTGCTCTTGGGTGCTCCTTGTTGGTGCCCCCCCCCCTATCCCAATCCTCCCCCACCTTTCTTATGCAGCCCTTGCCACTTAATCTACTAAACCCCTCTTTTACCTCACTTTTTACCCCCCCCCCCCCCCCCATTAATGCACAAATAGGCTGACACCAGACATAATTTCTTCGACACAATCTCTTCGTAGCTAAGTTGCTGACTCACACACACACACACACACATGCCCCTGACATGACCTTGTAAACCCCTCCAGTCAGGTGCAGGCCTTCTGGGTTAGACAGACAGACACATACACACCTGTCAGGTGCAGGTCCTCTGGTTAGAACAAAAAAATAAAGTTCCCAAACCGGTTAATAACGTTCCATGTCAGCTGCGGGACACAAATAAGTAGGCTGATCATTAGGACTTGTAAGCGGCATAACTGTAATTCTGACATGCCTACATTTTGTTTAGTATTATACATGAATTAAGGAAAATGTCTACCAAGTTGTTTATTGGCAAACAACTGAACACATATCCATTATACTTCTTACATAGCTCATTGGTGCAAATGACAAATAGGGCAGGCTGCATAGCTGTCATAGAAAACTTCAATTGACCAAACCTGGTCAGGGCTCAATCAGTGCATTTGTTTCTCTTATGTCATCAAACAATACAAAACCACAAAGCATTACAGAAGCATCCATCCAAAAGCCTATGCAACTCACATAGCTAAATCTGCAAATAACTGAAATATGGCTACATAGCTGCCATTGTGAACATCAATTGACCAAACCTGGTCAGGGCCCAATGCATTTTTGTCTCTCTTATGTCATCAGACAATACAAAACCACAATGGTGTGTACATAGCTGCCATTGTGAATATTAAACGTATAAACAAATGCCCAAAACCCTGTCAGGGCCCAGAGGGAAATGACAAAAGATTCTGCCTGTACAGCTGGTGGCAAGCTTCTCCATTACATTTCTCCCGATGAGTGAACAACCGAAAGTCAACCTCACCAAGTCACATTGCACAGAAATCTTGTCAAAGAACGAAAAAAATAACCGTATTAACCGGTTACCATTATTTTAGATAAACAATTCTGTTCCGGAACATAAAATGTAAAGTTTGTGGTTTTGTTTCTGTTCCTAGCAAAACATCAAAAGTTTCTGGTTTTCGTTTTTCGTTCTGTGAACCGGTTCAAAGCCTTGCCGCTAGCACTACTCAACAGTGCTTGAGGTATAGTCAGTGTTCTAAAAAAACAGTGTTTCTGCAGTGTGTGTGTCTCAGTGTGTCTATATAGTGTGTGCTAGTGTGTGTCTGTGGTGTGTGTGAGTGTGTGAGCTGAGGTGTGTTGAGTCACGGGACTGTCCGCTCTGTCATAAAGTCGTAAACTCCAGTGGAAATGAGCACTTCCCCAATCAGAGACAGCATTCAGCGTTCAGAACAACACACCCTCGCTCAGCTCACACACTTGCTGCTCCTATCCCACACTGTCCACACACACACACACACACACACACACAACAGCCTTCTCACACACTCGTTTGTCAGACTCAGGTGCTCTATGGGGGAGAAGGAGTTCATCAGCGTTTGGGTTCGGGACCCTCGCATCTGCAAAGAGGACTTCTGGCACGCTTACATGGACTATGAGATCTGTATACACGTAAGTTTAAGATGCACGCACACACACACACACACACTTTATGTGAGCAACAGCCTGTCGTAGAGAAGCTTAAGTGTGTGTTTCATTCCTTTAGACCAACAGCTTGGCGTTTAACAGGAAGAGCTCGTGTGTGAGGAGGAGATTTAGCGAGTTTGTTTGGCTCAGACAGAAACTCCAGGAGAACACACTACTGCTGTAAGTCACTCTAGAATATCACTCAATAACACATTACTGTTGTAAGTCACTCTAAAATATCACTCTATAACACTACTGCTGTAAGTCACTCTAGAATATCACTTTATAACACTACTGCTGTAAGTCACTCCAAAATATCACTCTATAACACTACTGCTGTAAGCCACTCTAGAACATCACTCCATAACACATTACTGCTGTAAGTCACTCTAGTACATCACTATAACACACAAGTGCTGTAAGTCACTCTAGATAGATAGATAGATAGATAGATAGATAGATACTTTATTGATCCCCAAGAGGAAATTCAAGGAGAACTCTAGAACATCACTATAACACACTAGTGCTGTAAGTCACTCTAGAACATCACTCCATAACACATTACTGCCGTAAGTCACTCTAGAACATCACTATAACACACTAGTGCTGTAAGTCACTCTAGAACATCACTATAACACACTAGTGCTGTAAGTCACTCTAGAACATCACTCCATAACACATTACTGCTGTAAGTCACTCTAGAACATCACTATAACACACTAGTGCTGTAAGTCACTATAATGTACCACTCTTGGATAAAAGTGTCTCCTGAATGAATGAATATACTGTAAATATAATATGTGTGTGTGTGTGTGTTTGTCCAGTGTAAATCTTCCTCAGTTACCTCCAAAGAATCCCTTTTTCAGTTTGAATAACGGACAGCAGATCAACACACGCATGAAGGGCCTGCAGCAGTTCCTACAGACGTGAGTCTCCACACAAACACACACACACACACACCACAACACAAGTCAACACATGCATGAAGGGCCTGCAGCAGCAACACAACACAGAACACAGAACAGCACAACACAGACAGGACAGCACAGCATACAAAACCCAGTTCTAACCAGCACAGGACTGGTCTGGTCATGTCTCACTTTGACCACTAGGTGGCAGCCCTACACTGGGAGCTGGAGCAGCTCTACTGTTCCAAGCTCTCGGGCTATTGTACACCTGGTCAGAAGTCTATGGCGAGTTGTTTATATGTTATTTTAATTCGAGCGCATTGTCAACAGCCATATTGGCGGGTGCACGCACCATCCTTCTATCATTCATGAACGCACACCAGCGCACATCCATGCAACTTGCACGATTACAACGGGAAACATAATTTGAATAAAGATATTACGAAATACTGTACATCTCATGATGAGTAGTTATTCACCATCATTTGCAAATTGGTAATGACGGTTAAAAGTGAGATATAAGCAACTCCTCTGCAGGATAAATGTTTTTTTTATTCAGTCATTTCAGCAATATTAGGGTAAGTGTTGCTTTTTCCAGCCTATGTTTTTGATAGTAACCCATTGTCAGTCAATAGTGAAAGTAACTGCATATAACTGTCTTGACTGACACCATGTAACTGTCTTGACTGACACCAAGTTAGTTTCACTTTGCCAATGAGTTCAAATACAGTTTTTTTTAACTGCTTACACACTAAATCTTTGCTTGTCACAAAATTTTCTAAACATGTCCTCCAAACATCATAACCCGACACCAAATCTGCAAAACCATACACTAATTCTCAGTGTTTTCAATTGACTAAAACACATTTTGCAAAACACCACACACAATTTTCTACCTACTGTAACACACAAAAATCTAACAGGAAGTAACTTGATTTCATTCTTCAAACACAACCCATCAAAATGCCACACTAAATCACCAGTGCTTCACTCTTTCTCTTCACATGTGCAAACACTCTTTACTTTACTGAACACTATCCAATCATTGCCTTAGTATAGGTCTATGAATAGATATACTCTCTATATAGGTATAGACCCTTTCAATCTGCTCCTAGAGGATTTCTGGTTGAAATATTCAGAACCAATGCAGATACTTTGAAAATTACAGTAATCGGACTTTAGCTTACAGTAATGTTCTACAAAAAGTTGACTTTATGTAAAATTTGTCTTTTTACTCTATTTTTGTTTGTCCCCATGTTACAGTATACCATTAGCTCAATACATTTTTCTGTGCCTCCAGAAATGCCTTAGGAACGCTTACTGTAGAATTGTTTGTTTCTGCAGTTGAAAGGGTCTATAGGCCTATGAATACATACCCCCCCCCCACACACACACACACACTTGTCTGTGTTTGTACATGTACATCTGGTGGTCACTGTATTCTTCTTTGCTTTTTTTCTTGTTTGCTGTAAAATACTGTATTCACAACAGCAAATTATTTGGGAAAAATCACTATTTTTGGTTTCAATATTGCTTGCATATTTACTGTGTATTTCAACTTCTCTTTGTTGATACCGTAACTTTCACTCTTGTATGGAAATACAAATAGAAAGCCTAAGACAGAAGAGCTTAAGGTTTTGAGCAACAGTGTGTACATGATGTATCCAAAATGTCATATTATGACAAAAGTGTTTGTAATGTGAGGCGAATGTTTGCTTTAAACATGTGTTTTTGACATTTTGAATGTTGTGTGTCATTTTGCTGGAGATTTGGGGCATTTTGCATTTTGTGTGAGCAGTTGTGGGTTTTGTGTGTGGAGTTTTGAAAAATAGACACAGAGTTTTGAAAACGTGTGTAAACAATTGTAAAAAACTGTAATAGAGGAGTGCAAATGCATGAAGGCTATGCTAGGTTTTAGTAAAGTATGGTTTAGTGGAATGACTATTCCATACGGTCTCGCAAGCAGCCTCCTTCAAATGCACCGTTGAATGTCAAAATACCGATGCATTTATTTGACATCGCGCTTTGCGTCGTTAAAGGGAATGGCAGATGTCACTCTCATTGGTTTAAATGATGTTATACACCCCAAACACACCCATATGACTGATTAAAAAAACCTAGGTGTACCTTGTTGCGCCATGCGCTCGACATTTGATAACGAAAACCATAAGCTTTTGACGAGTGACGATGCGCTTTTGACTGTCATGATAGGGCCCACGGTCTCGCAAGCAGCCTCCTTCAAATGCACCGTTGAATGTCAAAATACTGATGCATTTATTTGACATTGCGCTTTGCACCGTTAAAGGGAATGGCAGATGTCATTCTCATTGGTTTAAATGATGTTACGCCCCAAACACACCCAGACTGATTAAAAAACCTAGGAACACCTTGTTGCGCCATGCGCTCCACGTTTGATAATGAAAACACTCCCAATGTGAACTGGACCTCCTACTAAATTTGAATAAGCTTTTGACGAGTGACGAGGCCTATGATCTCAACAGTGGTGTGTGTGTGTGTTTGTGTGGGCTGTATTTTGGGCTCCAGCGCATGGCGTAAAGCTCGTTATTCCCCCACGCAAAGCTTAATTCGGTATTTTGCACGTTTATTTTTTAAACACTGCGACCAGGGGTGTGGCAATTAACAACCTAGGGAGGGGCCTGGCGCGTTGTCTAAAAATCGCTATCATACAACACCTAAACCTGGTCAGAAGTCAATGGCGAGTTGTTCATATGCTATTTTAAGAGCGCATGTCAACAGTCATATTGGCAGGTGCACGCACCATCCTTCTATCATTCATGAACGCACACCAGCGCATGTCCATGATGCAAAGCATCACAAATTGCACGATTACAATGGGAAACATAATTAGAATAAAGATATTACGAAATACTGTACATCTCATGATGAGTAGTTATTCACCATCATTTGCAAATTGGTAATGACGGTTAAAAGTGATTAGGGGAGAGGCGAGAGACACGTATGGAGCACAGCTGAAGACGCACTGTCACGAGATATAAGCAACTCCTCTGCAGGATAAATGTTGTTTTATTCAGTCATTTGAGCAATATTAGGGTAAGTGTTGCTTTTTCCAGCCTATGTTTTCGGTGGTAACCCATTGTCAGTCAATAGTGAAAGTAACTGCATATAACTGTCTTGTCGTTGACTGACTCCTTGGTGAAGTTAGTTTCACTTTGCCAATGAGTTCAAATAATAGACGAGTGCAAATGCGTAAAGGCTATGCTAGGTTTTAGTAAAGCATGGTTTAAGAATGACTATTCCATACGGTCTCGCAAGCAGCCCCCTTCAAATGCGCCGTTGAATGCCAAAATACCGATGCATTTATTTGACATATCGTGCGTTGCGCCATTAAAGGGAATGACAAGATGTCATTCTCATTGGTTTAAAATGATGTTACCCCAAACACACCCATATGACTGATTAAAAAACCTAGGAACACCTTGTTGCGCCATGCGCTCCACGTTTGATAACGAAACCCCTCCCAATTTGAACTGGACATCCTACTAAATTTGAATAGACTTTTGAGGAGTGACAATGCACTTTAGAATGTCATGATAGGGCCCTGTGTGTGTGTGTGTGTGTGTGTGTGTGTGTGTGTGTGTGTGTGTGTGCGCGCAGTGCACGCTCATACACAACATGGCGGCAGGACTGTAGCAAACACTACCACACCACTCTAACACATCTGCACCCATCGAGACTGCCAGGGAAAACGCAGGGTGCTGTTTGGAGCCAAATGCAAGCCACATGCAAGTCACAGGAAAGCAAAATGCAAGCCACACGCAAGCCACATGCAAAATGACGAGCAAAGTACCGCTTAATTGCCGCAATAATAGCTAAAGTATTCATCTGGAGACGACAATGCCATGTTTACTCATAACCACAAGTGCAGAAAGGATGAAAAATAGCAGAAACAGATACTGTGTTTGATCAGACCTGTCTAAACGTGTAAACCTTCCATCAATGTTTGGATCTGTAAATTCTTCCGATGTTGAGATCCAAATAAAAGCCTTAAAATGTGTGCCTTTGGATGCATTTGGACTTACAGTTTTTTCTGATTGCTTAAGCACATTTTTTGTAACTATGGCTTTTTTTGCAAAACTCTACACACAAATGGCAAAACCTCTCACCCAATCAGCAAAACATTGTAGTTATCTTGCAAAAGCTAACACACCTTGCTTAACTCTTCACACCTTCGTAAAAATGGTGTTTTCGTATCTAACAGTAAACACAAGCCATCACAATAGTAAGCACACAATGTGCCAACAACACACTGATGGTATGAATAAAAAACACATCTGGCTTTTGCTTTCTCTGTGCACAAGGTAGACTATGTCAGTTTGAGGTCATACTTTTGTCATAGTTCTGTAAACATACAGGGATCCAAACTTCAAGTATTAGTGTTTATTTACACACATCAAAACAAACACAAGTGTGTTTTTCCAAGTAAAAACACAAAATAGCTTTTCACTGAGACAAAACAAATCAGTCTACATCGGGTCGTCTCTCTCAAAATTCTGTCTACATCATATGCAATGTCCTAGTCCAAGGCACTGGGAAAAATATATTCTGGAATGACGTATCCAGGCCTGACATGACAATATCCCCACATGTAGACTGTTTTTTTGTCTGTAAAAGGGCTATTTCTTTCTCTTCTCACTCTTCCTGCGCACTCCATTGTACCCATTGTACATTACCTGTGGCTTATTTATAGTGCTTAGGCTGATTGCAAAGTGAACTAATTATCTAAAACAGTTTTCACATGTGTGCCATGTGAGTTGGCAAAATAGTGTAAATAATAGCCATTGTGCCTACAGTTGTGCAAAGTGTGTGTTACAAAATTGCAAACTGAGTGCAAAGCAGTGTTTGTGCTTTTAGTTTTGCGAACTCAGTGAGTGGTTTTGCCATTTGTGTGTAGAGTTTTGCAAAAAAAGCCATAGTTACAAAAAATGTGTTTAAGCATTCAGAAAAAACTGTAAAACCTGTGTGTGTGTGTGTGTGTGTGTGTGTGTGTGTGTGTGTGTGTGTGTGTGTGTGTATATATATGTGTGTGTGTGTTTGTGTATGTGTGTGACAGGGTGGTGCTGAATCCCCTGCTGCTGTCGGACAGCTGTCTGCACCTCTTCCTCCAATCACAGCTCAGCGTGCCGCACATGGAGGCGTGTGCGGAGGGAAGGGGCGGAGTCACCGTGACACAGGCTATCCACAGCTCCGCCCTCTCCAGGCTGCGCTTTGGGCCCGAGCAAGAGGAGGACCTGAGAGGAGACCACCAAGAGCAAGAAGAGGACCTGAGAGAAGACCACCAAGAGCAAGAAGAGGACCTGAAAGAAGACCACCTGGTGATTGGACGATCTGAGAGAGAACCAGCAGGAGTGCGTGCATCAGATGTGGACTAACCAAGGGGCCTGTGGAGCCAACACACACTCTCCCTCTCTCTCTTTCTCTCTCCCTTCCTCTCTTTGTCTCTCTCCCTTACTCTCTCTCGCTCTATCTCTCCCGAAGTTGCTGCAAGTTCGTGGGCACCCCCCCCCCCCCCCCCCCACCCACACACACACACACACACACACACAATGTCCTTACATGAGACCTGGCTTACATAGCAATCATGTCACACAGAATATTAATTTACTGCCCTTTCGTTACCTCAGCAGCTGACACTAGCCAACACACACACAAACACCTTTTAACCGACTAACGCAGAGCCAATAACTCTGCTTATGCACTATGATGTGTGCTTATGGGGGGCTTTTTCCGTAACTAATCTCACTCCATATTTCCAACAGTTATGACAACTGTGCCACACACACACCTGATAATGATCCTGAAAGCCTTGTTCACCTCTTACATGTAATGTGATGTCTGTAAAACCCAATGGATTCTGCTTTAGAGTGATGCCCGTTCTTTATTATTGTTATCCCCCAGCTTCATATTTTTATTATCACATAATAGAGCTACTATCAACTGGGAATACACTGTGACATACTGTATTCACACACACACACACACACACACACACACACACACACACACACACACACACACACACACACACACACACACACACACACACACACACTTTAACTTTACTGTGAGACATCAGAGACAAGGAACAAGAGAGAAACACACACACACACTCGCACACACACACCACGTGCACTACAAGAGGTTTAGTTCTGCAGATTTACTCTCTCTCTCTCTCTTTCACACACACACACACACACACCACCTGCACTACGAGAGGTTTATTAGTGCAGATTTACTCCCTCACACACACACACACACACCACTACGACGAGAGGTTTATTAGTGCAGATTTACTCCCTCACACACACACACACTAAATCTGTACTAACGAGCAGTGTAGTCTTTATGTCAGATTAGACTCACCAACAGCCCTCTCTACACATAGAAACACACACACATGCAAATGCTATTGTTTATCTTGCACTTAATGTGTTACACACCCCTGGCCAGACACAAAAGAAGCCTCCGTCAAACTGGATGTGGTATCATATGTGAACAGCAGGGGCACTGCTGGGGCAGTGTACCTGCTGACTGTGTGTGCATATGTGTGTGTGCAGACATATGTGCATTTCTGTGGTGTTAGTTTTTCACTAGGGGTGTCACGATTCTCCATTCTTTAATTTTCCCCAATTCTGTTTCGGGAGGCTTTTATTTTGATACCTTTTTATTTTGAACCGTTTTTCCTACTGCGAGCTAGCCTGACGTTGTCATACTCAAGTTCTAGTCAAAATATGAACTTCCCGACCTCAAATGTTGTGGGCGGGACAAAGTTCGGCTGGCACCCAGGCTAACTGCGAGCTAATAGACCTCTCCAGAATATATCCCGCCTCCTAACTTCCGTATCCATCCAACTTCCGGGCGTGGATTGTCTATGGGAAATAACATGGCGTTTTGAAAGATCGTACCTGTCAAACTCTGTAGGTGACAAAGTAGAAAAAGCTGCTGGGCAGATTGGCCTACACACTTCTGCCATCTAGTTTCCACTGGATTTTTTGATTTTCGGTGCCGTTTGAGTAGTATAGTCTATAGTATACTACTTAAACGGCACCGACAATCAAAAAATCCAGTGGAAACTATATGGAAAATGACTCCTGTATTTTCCTATATTTTCAAATAATTACTAATTCGCTGTCTGTCATTATTTATATTTGTGTATGTGAAATGATGAGTCAAATAGCAAAAAAGGGTTATGGATTGGTTGGAATATAGGCTACTAAAAATGAAAATATAGGTTCCCGCGCGCCTGACCTCAAACTGACATAGTCTACCTTGTGCACAGAGAAAGCAAAAGCCAGATGTGTTTTTTATTCATACCATCAGTGTAGTTGGCACATTGTGTGCTTACTATTGTGATGGCTTGTGTTTACTGTTTGATACGAAAACACCATTTTTACGAAGGTGTGAAGAGTTAAGCAATGTGTGTTAGCTTTTGCAAGAGAACTAGAATGTTTTGCTGATTGGGTGAAAGGTTTTCCTATTTGTGTGTAGAGTTTTGCAAAAAAAGCCATAGTTACAAAAAATGTGCTTAAGCAATCAGAAAAAACTGTAAAATCGAAATCGTGTCACCCCTATTTTTCACAATTGCTAAAACACTAAACCCTCTGAACCAAATGTTCAGTTGCCTGAATACATTTATTGAATCGATCACTCTTTTGGCAAAGCCATAAACACTTTTCACCCAGTAAAACACAATTTGCAGATCTCATTAACTCTTTTTGCAACATGGCAACACATAATACAAAGAGAGCGCATAGTCAGAAGTTTAACTCAGTCACTCAAAATTGATCACACTTGTTTCAAATGATGTGACACAACCAAGATGAGCCAGGTCAGAGTCCCAAGGTTGCAGAACAGTGCAGGTTCATATCAACAAAGGACAGAAACTCAGTGAGGCATAGAGCTACAAGTACATTGTATGCTGTAGTCATTTTCTTCTCCTTTACAGTATTGATCTGAAGACATTGTTTGTTTTTGAGCACAGATAAAACTGTTCTGATTGTTCATTTGTTGAAACCTTGTGTCAGAGGTTTTGTGGATAGAAGAGAGGTTTTGTGGATAAAAGGTTTAAAAAAATGTGTGTGTGTGTGTGGGTGTGTATACAGTATGTGTATGCATGTGTGTAGGTACTGTATGTGTGTGTGTGTGTGTGTGTGTGTGTGTGTAGGTGTGTGTGCGTGCTACGATGTCTTTAATATTGTGTCAAGTCCA
>NW_027468587.1:28007122-28017122 GCF_046254945.1 Alosa pseudoharengus
GCTAAACAGTGGCTAGTTTTCATCAAAATCGCTGTTTTTTTCTAGAAATGGAGATATAACGTCTTTCATGAAATATGAAGTGTTGCCTGTTACTTACTTGTGTAAACTTTCCGGGAAGTGATCAGCGAGACCTGGCGACACTGCCACCTAGTGATAAACCCACGAAAATGGCCTGGTTTTGACCTGACGTGCATGCGTCACTGATTCGACCCAAAGTGGCAACCGAGTTCTGATAAAATGTCCAGATAAAATGTCTAGATTGTGCGTTTTCATGAGTTTTCGATCGTCATGTATTTAATTTCCATTCATCACAGAGTTCCCAAAATCACATATAAGGTGTGTTAGAGTGTCTAGTTTCGTAATTAAAAAAAAAGCTAAAAACTTAATATTACGTTTTTGGCACTCAACGCATGGGAAGGAAAAACGTAATATTACGTTTTTGGCACTCAATGAGTTAAAATGAGTTTGATTATCAGAAAATTTTTAGTGTGACAAATATGCAAAAATAGAAGAAATCAGGAAGGGGGCAAATACTTTTTCACAGCACTGCACACACACACACACACACACACACACACACACACACACACACACACACACACACACACACACACACACACACACACAGACAGACAGACACACACACATCCTGTCTGTGGCAGAGCTGACGTGACGGAACAGCAAGACGGCGTAAACGTAACGTAAACGCATTTGTCTCCATAAATATCTCCTTTCCCTGTTTCCCATGTGAGACCGGCTCTTCATGGGAGAAAACTAAAACAACAGCCTCACTGCTAAAACTCACAATGTATATGAGTGTGTGTCTGAGTGTGTGTTGAAGCACTGTGGAAGCTCATTGTGTGTGTGTGTGTGTATGTGTGTGTGTGTGTGTGTGTGTGTGTGTGTGTGTGTTATTCATCCACCTCTTTTAAAACTCACATTGACTGTGTGGGTGTGTGCGCAAGCTCACATTCCTTGGTGTTTACATCCAACACACTGCCGAACACAGAACATAGAACACACATTACAGTACACAAAACACACAAAAATTACTGAACCCATGACGTAGCGTTGCCAAGGCAGCAATTTCACTGGATCTAAACAAATCAATCTACCATTAGAAATCACCATAGCGGTGGCTTTCCTAATCTATTTAAATAATTTTACAACATTTCTATATCTCATTTATATTGTTTTTACACTGTAGGAATCACATACTACAACATACTGTATATTCATACCAACACGATCAAATTCGTGACTACAGAGTTTTATTTTAGCATGGGTTTCCTCCGTAAAAGAGACCTGCATGTAACTTCACAGCATGCGGTTAAAATCCTTAAATTCATGGACGTGTTTTGGCTTTATTTTTTTGGCAAAAAACATCACTCTTAACAGCCGCCAGTCTTTGAGAAGACGTGAAATATCCACTGGAATTTTGATTCTTTCTATTACACCTGCCAGGGAATCCGTGTTATGTGGCTAAGCTGCTGCCTAGCAGGTAAAACACGTTTAAATGGATATATTTATTTTTATTAGCTAGAAATGATGCCACATGTCTACATTCAATGCTATTTATGCCACTTCGAAAGTTTGTTTAGATCCAGTGATTCTGCCGTCATGGAAACGCTACGTCACACTTCGGAACTCTATAGAACACATTACAGAACATAGAACACACATTGCAGTACACAGATATCAACAAAATAGAACACACTATGTCCAATCACCACGCACGCTGGATATTTCCAATCACCACGCACGCTGGATCTATCCAATCACCACACACACTGGATCCATTCTCGAATCATCACAACAAATCAGTTCAAACTTTTACTTAAAGCCTAACTTGTCATCTTCCTCAAGTCATAACACACACACATACACACACATACACACACACACACACATACTACACACACACACACACACACACACACACACACACACACACACACACACACACACACACACACACACACACACACACCCACCCACACCCACCCACACACACACACACACACACACACACCTAACCCAGAGAACAGCTTCATTATATCCAGTGAGCAGATTCGGCGGGCAGCCATAATTCTGTGTGACAGGTCTGAAATGGCTTTGTGTGCGGTTTGGCCTTTAAGGCATGCCGTATGTGAGACCAAGACACACACACACAAACACACTCACACACACACACACACTTACCAGGACAGAGTAGGGATACACCTATGCCACACACACACACAAGGCATGCCGTATGTGGAAGGAAAATACAGTGTGTGTGTGGGGGGGGGGGGGTGTGCGTGTGCATACAGTTATGTGTGTTTCACTGTGGTTAGGACCAGGGGGTGTGAATGTCTAAATGTTGTGTGTGTGTCGGTGTGTCGGTGTGTTCGAGGTATCTCCCTGCTCTGTCCTGGTACGTGTGTGTGTGTGTGTGTGTGTGTGTGAGTGTGTGTGTGTGTGTGTGTGGTAGAGGTGTATCCCTGCTCGTTCCTGGTAAGTGTGTGTGTGTGTGTGTGTGTGCGTGTGTGTGTGGTAGAGGTGTATCCCTACTCTGATATAAATCAGGTTGAAGCTTGTGGCTGAAATGAGCCTGAAAATAAAAAGAGCATAAAAGTGTCGCAGTGAAATAGAGAGCATGGAGGAGGTGTACGTGTGTGTGTGTGTGTGTGTTGTAGTGAAATAGAGAGCATGGAGGAGGTGTACGTGTGTGTGTGTGTGTGTGTGTGTGTGTGTGTATGGGTGTGTGTGAGTGTGTGTGGTGTGTAAAAGAGAAAGCATTGGGGAGGTATATGTGTGTGTTAGTGTGTGGGGAGTGTGAATCTGTGTGTCAGTAAAATAGAGGACCAGGGTGAGTGGGAGGGGGATGTGTGTGTGTGTGTTTGTGGAGAATTCCTTTGTGTAGCATTCCCCCATCTGCTGCAGTAGATCACTTGATTCACCAACAGCACAGATCACAGATGTTGAACCTGGACGTTATCATAGCGCACGCACGCACACACACACACACCATTTATTCTTGACACTCAAAGTGCTTTACAGGGAAGCGGGAACCTCACTAACCACCACCAATGTGTAGCACCCACCTGGGTGATGCACGGCAGCCATTATGCACCAGAACGCTCACCACACACCAGCTTGAGGTGGAGAGTGAGGGAGTGAATGAGCCAATCACACTGGGGGATGATTAGGGGACCAGACTGAATGAGCCAGATTGGGAATTTAGCCATGTCACCAGGGAACCCCCTACTCATTGCGATAAGTGCCATGGGATTTTAATGACCAAAGTGAGTCAGGACATCAGTTTAACATCTCATTCAAAGGACGGCATCTCCTACATTTTTTTTTGGCCAGAGGGAAGAGTGCCACCTACTGGCCACCCACCAACACCACTTCCAGCAGCAATCTAGTTTTCCGAGGAGGTCTCCCATCCAAGTACTAACCAGTCCCACACCTGCTTAGCTACAGTAATTCAGCTAAGACAGGGTATCTGTTGGTCTGGCTCTTACCTACTGATCATTCTGTATCAGAATAGTTGCTGTTGTCGTTTATATGGTTAATTCACTTTGCGGCCATTTTGAAAATCAAAACAGGGCTAAGGGCGTATGAAAACCCAGAAGTTCTTTAGATTGGAGTCCAAAGCGCATCTATTCTCTCCCCTTTGGACTCTTTAGGAGGGGGGAAACATGCTAGCAGCACACTATTGAGTCAATGGACAAAATCACTAACAGTTAAGCTTCACACATTCGTTTTAAATTCAGTTTGGGTTCAGCCTGAACACAATGGTTTCAAAGCATTACATTTGCTCAACAATTTACAGAACGTTATTCAATATCAATATCCCGATGATGACTACAAATTTGTTTGGTAGCTAACATTCAACGTTAGCTTCATTTGCTTGCTAACTAGATAATGTTATGAATGAATGAATGAATGAGCGAGCTGTATTGTCATTGAAGCAAATGTAATGAATGAATGAGCTTTATTGTAATTGAAGCAAATGTAGTACGAACTTAGAGCGCAGCTCCACATGGTGCCACAGCACTACACAAGAACAAAACATATACACACAATGACAATGCACATAATAAATACGTAACAAATATGACTAAAAAAGCACTAAGTGTGGGCAGCTGTGTTGGGGCTAAAGTGCATCTGGGACTCATATATTGCACCAGGGATGATGTTACAAGGGAGTGTACAGAGTCTGGATGGCTACAGGAATAAAACTCTGTGAGTCTGGATGTGCGTGCTTTTGCAGATCTGTAACGTCTGCGCAAGATTGTTCATTGCGCACTACTCTGTCAGTCGCAGCACTTCTCCTCTGTAAGCGGACTCATCACCCACTGTTATGAGCCCCACCACAGTGCTATCATCGGCAAACGTAAAGATGGCAGTGGAGGGGTGCGATGCAGTGCAGTCATGTGTGTAAAGGGACTACTACTGTTAGTGCTGCCCTTGTGGCTGGTCAGGTGTTGTATTCCCAGCCACATCCTCCTTGGGTTGCCGTCAGAGAGGTGGTTTCTCCATTTCCCTCTTATAGGCTGTCTTTGCTGTTTTTATGCCTCTTCTCAGCTGTAGAGGCCCAGATCTAAAAACGGTGTTGCGGTTCCTGAGGTTCTGTAGATCTAAAAATGGTGTTGCGGTTCCTGAGGTTCTCCAGATATAAAGGGGTGTTGCGGTTCCTGAGATTCTCCAGATCTAAAAGCGGTGTTGCGGTTCCTGAGGAGCCCCAGATCTAAAAGTGGTGTTGCGGTTCCTGAGATTCTCCAGATCTAAAAGTGGTTTTGCGGTTCCTGAGGTTCTCCAGATCTAAAAGCGGTGTTGCGGTTCCTGAGGAGGGCCTTGACCTCGCTTTTCATCCAGGGTTTCTAGGTGGGAAACTGCTGGAAGTGTTTCACAACTGCAACATCTCGTCAGTGTAGCATAGTCATCTAGTTCACGCTTATGAGTATGTGGTGTTATGGCATGAGGCTTAAAGCCATGCCAGGCTTATAGCTCAACAGTCTGACCATTGAAAACTGTTCTACACTGACCCCACTTGAGATAGTTCTGGCAGCATTACTGGAATTACCAAAATAGAAAATTTTTTTAGAAATAATTGTTTTCAGAGGCGAATTCTCCATTTGCGTGTAAACGAAGGGCACAAATGAAGGAAAATGTCTCAGTTTTTCCAAATAACCATGTACGTGTAAACGGGGCCATAATCTTAAGGTGCACTAAGTTACGTCCAATCAAAGGTCTTTATTCTACTCACGCAGGTGCACTAAGTTACATCCAATCAAATCAAAGCTATTTGCTTTCCCCCTCGTTGGGGTTTTCTCCGCTTTGGGGGCGGTAACTATGATTATGACTAGACGTCCAACGTATCTATGGAAACAGACTTTGCATTGCCTGAGAGAGTGTCATGCTTAAGACAAAAACATGGCTGAAAGCTGCTGTGGGATAGCCTGGAAACCAGACTCTCTGACTTCGCAGAGAGTCTGGCCTAGATCCATAGGCGTACGTTTATTTCCGGGTGGGAGGGCACAGTTTGAGGTTTAAAATCATTGGAGTTCCTTTGAACCGCTTTGAACCAATCACTAACAACCGGCGTTTCGCAAGCATGCATCTTATTAGCAAACAGTCGTTTCACACGTTTCATCTGCATAACTCTCGCCAAAATGCATCATATAGTGTTTTGTGAATGTACCCAAGTAAAACTTTCATATAAATGCATAAGTACGTCCAAAGCGGCACTTTTAAGCTTATATGTGTTGTTGTTTTCGGGTGAAATTACCTTTTGAATGGGATATAGGGCAACTACTTTTTTGATACAATCACGTCAAAATCGCTATTTTTCAAACACTACAAAGGCTCGACACAACATGAAACTTTGACCGAAGTATCATCAGTCTCTCTACACATAAACTCGAGCATTGAGAACATTGTTGGTGTACACAGAGTTTACTAAAAGACAGGTTTCTTTTAACTCACTTGTTTTGCTCGCTGCCATCTTGCCATCTTGCAAGGAGTGAGTTGTCCAAAATCTTTCTTTTTAGTAAACTATGTGTACACGAACAATGTTCTCATTGCTCGAGTTCATGTGTAGAGACACTGATGATGATTCGATCAAAGTTTCATGTTATGTCGAGCCTTCTTAGTGTTTGAAAAATAGCGATTTTGACACGACCATGTAGCCTACTACTAAAGTTTGACCTGGTGTACGTTTGTAGCCTACTTCAAGTCACAAAATCTATGACTAAAGTTTAGCTGACGATATAACATCCTACTCCACTGTGACTTTGTGACACTCCTGTTAATAGGCTAAACTAGAAAGAGCTAAAATATCTCACACCAACCTTATTTGCGCCTTTTATTTACATTTGTTCAAAGATTTCATAAGTAGCCCTTTTCGCTCCCTATGTTGATGTATTCCAAGCGGTCTGCTTCGGGGGCGGGGACGTAGTAATTGAAACACCATGCCTAGGTAACGTAATCGCTCTCAGGGATGCCCTCTGTTCACTGGTTGGTTCGGCTGCCCAACTGCCCAACCTATTCCAGACGGAGTACTGTAGGGAAAAGAAATCGGAAGTACGTAGGCAGGCAGAGGCCAGGCTAGCTGTGGGATAACATGCACTACCATGACGCTAATGAAGCCGCTTTAATAAGCTCTCAGATGAACAAAATGAGCATTTACAGAGATTTAATGCTGGCTATCTGGCAGGATACTCATTAAACTGAATGATGGCAGTGCGGTTAGTTGGCTAAGTCAGCGTTTCTCAAACTGTGGGTCGCGACCCACTACTGGGTCGCGGAGACATGCCAGGTGGGGTGCGAACTGACGTGACGAGTTTTTTATTTATTTTTTTATCTGTAGCCTAGGCCCAGGTAACACCCGATGCGCAATGGACGCACTGTGTTATTCATAGGGAAGCGCTCGTGTCAAGGCAGCTTATTCCCGACCTACATGAGATTTTGAACGTTGTTGTGAGAGTGGTGAATTTCATCAAAACCCGGCCCTTAAAAGCGCGTCTATTCTCCGCACTTTGCGAAGAGATGGTAGCTGACCAAAAGGCTGTACTGTTTCACAGCGAGGCAAGGTGGCTTTCCCGAGGTAAAGTGCTGTCGCGCGTGTTTGAGCTCCGAGTTGCCTCTTTTTTGAGGAAGAGCGCATGTTTGAATCTGCAAGCACGTTCACTAATGAACATTTCTTGACGAAGCTGGCCTATCTTAGCGATATATTTGATATATCTTAGCGATACATTTGAGTTAAATGTCCAGTTACAAGGCAAAGACAAGCACCTACCTCACCTAGCAAATAAGATTACTGCATTCCCCAAAAAAACTTGAGGTATGGGACAGGCGCCTTGATCGCGACAGTATTATGCCTGTGAGAAATTATGAGATTTCTGAGCGAACGTCTTATTCGGGAGCCACTCTTGTGATCCCATGTGTTAAACAGTAGGCCTACATCACATCCCTGCAAAGTTTATTTATACAAAAATATTTCCCAACCTGGATTATGGATCCATTTAATGCAGCATGTTGGTATTTCATTGAATATATTGTACAATGCTGTAAAATGGCCTATGCTTCCTAATATGTTGCTGGAAAACAGAAATATGTGTGTTATTATGTATTTATTTATTTATTATTATATCTGCAGCACCAGCTGATTTTAACTCTGTTGAAGAGGATATATAGCCTAGAAATCTAGACGCACCCTAGCGGCGGCAAATTAATTTGCTCAGCCTGTACGTCTAGTATCAAACCATAGGGATTTCTATTGGCTGACGCCATGGACTTCATCCAATCACAGCGCTCTATTTTGTTAGAGAGTCTTAAGGCAGGCTGAACAGGATAACGACAGTCCTGCGACTGTGAACAACAAGGAAGGTGGCTATGGCGAACGAAGAGCGGTTGTTTGAATCGGCGTTGGCAGGGTGCGATTTGTGTAAAAACCAGAGGGGGGGATGATTTTGAATAAGTTTGTAACCCCCCCCCCCCAAAAAAAAAAAAAAAAAGAACGAACGATTCATAGCCTAGTAATGTGGCTAATAATACCTTAGGCCTATATTATTTTTTGCCACCTTTGTAACATTTTAGTTTTAGTTTACCTTGGTGTATGACTTTAAACAGCGAGTGTGCTTGGTATGACGATAAGCTCCTCTAATGCAGGGTAGGACTACGTTTTGACAAGCATACAAATTCACCTTGTTCTTGCCCCATCTGAAATGACTTCTCTACTTTTGCTGCCTCCATCCTTTGTGTATTTGTTGTGTAAAAAACGTTGTATATTATGGCACTGAAGTCTTAAGTTAGTGAATTGGCTAACAGTGTTGGTAACCAAATAGCCTACACATTGCGCTACACGCTGCGTATAGGCTATGTGCATTCTCTCTCCTGCTGATTTGCGTTCAGTAGCCAAGTGCGTAATATTGCAAAAGTTGAAAAAATAAATGTGTTTATTGTAGCCTACAGAAAATAAATAGCCTATCATACTGTCAGATAATTGCCTACAGTGCAGTGAAGAGTTTGGAGAGTAAAGTTATAGGGCAACTTGAAGTTTTATGAAAATAATTTACGAACCAGAACATAAAGACCATGGAGCTTCTATTTCTTGCAGCTGTTAAAACACCCGCTAGATAGTTTAAATACCCACCAACATACGTTTTTGCAGTACAGATTATTTCTAAAAGTTATTTGTCTACTACTGGCTGATTTATCAAACGAGTGCTTTCTCGTTCGTCCTCCGCAAACTACAGGTGTTTCGGTAGAGAGCCATTGAATAAGCGATGCCAAGCAATTTCTGTAACACTTTTTGTGACATTCAGCAAATATCTCCTAAGTTCCTTCGGACAATAAGCCTACGTTCTACTCTACGTGCAGTTGTCCTCCATCTCAGTTGCATCAGTTTTCTAATTTTGAAGGTTCTAAAACGTTATTATGCTTCACTGAATCCTTCTCGTTTTCTTTCATTTGTCCAGCTAACTTTTCCATTGAACCTAGCCATTTATGATGGATTACACACTCGAGATTCTGAAATGTCCTGCACGATCAAGGACAAATTAAGTTATCACGCAGCCACTGTGTCAGCAGCATCAGTGCTGACTGTGACGGTGCGTTTCTGATGTCAGATTATTATGTAGGCTAGCCTACTAGACGTTGCAGCGCTTTACTTATATGAAGTAGCATTATTCAATATGAGGGGCAGAGGGGGATAAATGTTGTCCCCCCCGACGATAAAAATAATTTAGCAGAGGTAGGGATAGGAAAACCAGAGGGTTGGAAATCCTCACCATCCCCCCCTACAAATCGCACCCTGGGCGTTGGCGTCCACTTTGGAGGAGTTGGACTTGTGCTTTTCGTTGAAAGTTGAGCAACACAATGCACTTAAGTCATTACTTTCGAAGAAGGATGTATTTGCCGTTTTGCCGACCGGATACGGATATGGTCGTAGCGCTGGCCTATTGCATGCCTAGGCAGTTTGAAAGACAATTCTCTGCCCGCCCCTTGGATTAAGCGAGGTGAATGGTTCGATTCCAGGCTATACATTTCTATGATATAGGATGGCCCGCCAGGCTAGAGGATATATTTAGAACTTGTCATTATTTCAATAAATTTGACAATTTTAAGCTTGACCTACCACTTTCTTAGAGCGATGAGGGACAGGTGGGGCTCGAGAATGCCCCCTTGATCAAAGTGGGGAATGAAAGAAAACGTTTGAGAACCACTGCTCTAAGGAGTGACTCAGACAGTCACACAGACAGCTGTCTCACTCTCAGGATACTAACTTACAGTCGTCTCACTCTCAGGAGTGACTCAGAAAGTCACACAGACAACTGTCTCACTCTCAAGACACTATCTAGCTGTCTCACTCCCAGGGTACTAAGCTACACAATCACATAATGGGAATTTGGTGGGTCGTAGGAGATTTTATTTGGGTCACCAGCATAGCATAGTGACAATTTATGTTGTGTAAAACCCCTAGCTTATACCCTATATAGCTTAGGAAAGC
>NW_027468587.1:28022122-28027122 GCF_046254945.1 Alosa pseudoharengus
CTGGGTCTGGTGTGTGCAAGCACAGTTTGTATTGATGAGTCGGAGTGGCAAGTGCTGCGTAGTCGATGTGGAATGTGGCTGCCCAGGGCATTATAAAACTTCTCACTCTTAGGCCTACTCATACACGGCGCTGAAATTGCGTATTTAACTGTCTAAATTCAAATCATATGCTGGGGGAGAAATCGTCGGACATCCATGATTTTGTTATTCAGCACCCCTGGTCAAAAATATGTTTCCGCGCGCCTGGAAGTAGGCTATGATTTGAAATGTAGACGGTTGTCAAATATGGCAAATAAAATACGGGAGAAATGATATGGTTCATGCTCTCTCATGCTGTTTCATTCATGCCGAAAGGAAGGGAGAATGAAACATTACGCACGTTCCACTTTTGCATAAATAATTCCTTAACGGTTTTGGTCAGGGCTGATAATGCAACTGTATTTGACAAAGGACCGATATAGGCTATTTGGTAGTGACAAAATATGAGCTTTCAGTGTGATACGATCTCTTTGTAAATTAATGATTAAAACGTGTTTCACCTGTTCTGGCTATCCCCGCTATTTGGATCTTACTGTATCTCACTTAATGAACAACATCTCAACACTAAATGAATGATGATCCGTAATTGTCATCAGATAGCCTAGTCATATAGGTAGACGTTCAGTGTGTTTGAAATAATTAATTTGATAATATTTTCCATCTTTGCAGAGGGAACTTTACAGTTTTGTGTAAAGGGAATTAAAGGCCTGTCTCATATAGATGCCTGTCTCTAATACTAGCCGGTGCAGTTTGGCGATTTGGGAAAATAAAAGCCCAGGCTATTATTTGGAGTTTTACGGTATACAATGTATGTTCCCTGCTCAGACCCGCTGGACAGGGTACGGCACCATTTCAAACCTGGGGTTTTCTTTAATGCGTTTGTTGAAGAGGCTAATGGCTTGTGGGATGAATGTTTATTTAGTCTTATTTTTGGAGAGGGCTGGGTAGCAAAACCTGCCGCCTGATGGTAGCAGTGTACGTGTATGTGTGTGTAGTTGTGTGCATGATTGTGTCCGTGTACATGTGTGTGTATGTGTGTGTGGGGGGGGGGGGGGGGCATCTTACAGTCAGGACTGATGATAATTCTGCACCCCAAAAGTCTGCAGCAGCAAAGTTTGTAGCAGCGGAAACCTTCTGGGATACTAATGAACTCTCTCTCACACATACACACGCACTCCTCTTCCTCATTTTCAGTTGCTCACATCTTTATATCTTTGCCAGGTCAGAATTAACAGCACATGACAACAGTATGTACACACACACACACACAGAAAGCACAGATTTGTTTGTTTACAGTAAAGATGTAGCATATCATGAGCCTCTTTCTCTCGCACCCTCACACACACCCTCACGCAGACCCTCACACACACCCTCACACACACTACAGTATAATTTGTTTGTAGTGAAGGTGTAATGGATGATGGGCCTCGTAAAGTCTGATGATCCACATGACAGCTTGCATTTCACAAACACACACACACACACAGATAGAACGCACACACAAACACACACACAGATAGAACACACACACACACACACAGATAGAACACACACACACACACACAGATAGAACACACACACAAACACACAGACAGAAGACACACACACACACAGACAGAAGACACACACACACAGAGACAGAACACACACGCACAGACAGAACACACACACACACAGAGACACAGAACACACACACACACAAAGTCAAACACAAAAGGAGAATAACTCTGCCTTTAATGAAGACCCTTAATACATACAATACAAAAACATCTATACCTTCACATCTCTCTCTCTCTCTCTGTATGTGTGTGTGTTTGCATCTGCTCTGCGTACTGCCTCTGCTAATCCTTCATTTGTTTTTACCTGGCAGCTTTAAAGGTCAACTTGCATTTTTACATTTCAGCTGAGTAGGTTGTGTTGTGCATTTCTCTCTCTCTCTCTCTCTGTCACACACACACACAGACACACATACACACACACACACATAGAGTAGGTCATGCGTATCGCAGCATAGAGGTGGGAATGATGTAAAATCAACAGCCTCACCGGGAAAAGGTCAGACCCATCACATTTAAATGTGTGTGTGTGTGTGTTCTTTGGCTGAAGATGAATATGAATCAAACATCCTGGGTCCTCGGATTTTATAGTTTATTTTGTAACTTGTTACTTTGTTTAGATATCCGTAAATGTGAATGCAGTCAAAAGGGTTTGTTTGTTTTGGAACATGTGAAAGCATCAAGCAACTTTTCTGCAGTTTTGCATTTCAAGTAGGCATGGCAAATACACTGGTTGCATCATAGCCATCATATAATCTCTCTCTCTCTTTCTCTCTCTCTCAGCACCAGCAATGTATTGTCTAACACACTGTTGCCATCTAGTGGGGAAAAGTTGAAACAGCACAGAGACCTTGGCAGGGATTGAATTTAATTGAATAGGAAACAACAAACAGCTGTTTAATACTGTAGCACCAGAAAGCATGACAGACACACAGTAAACAAGTAAACAAAGACAAGTCATAGTAAAAGTAAACAAGACACAATTATAAATTAAATAATTCATAACACACTCACTATGCCACAAAGCATCTCAGCTTCCACTTGTGTGTGCGTATGTGTGTGTGTGTGCGTGTGAGTGTGTGTGCGTGTTTGTGTGTGTGTGAGTGTGTGTGTATGCGTGTGTGTGCGTGTTTGTGTGTGTGTGAGTGTGTGTGTATGCGTGTGTGTGCGTGTTTGTGTGTGTGCGCGTGTGTATGCGTGTGTGTGTGTGTATGCGTGTGTGTGTGTGTGCGTGTGTGTGTGTGCAAGCTCATGTGCGCATGCATACCCAGGTAGTTGAAGTCAGAAACACCTTTTAATCCATAGATCTTTTGATCTTGCAGGTGTGTGTGTGTGTGTGAGAGAGCATATCTGCACATAGCTGGCTTCACATAAAGCTGGACTACAATGACAGGAACACAGAACCTGTAACACAGACACACAGACACACACACACACACACACAGGCAGAGTTATTATGACAGACTCTTAAAAGTCTCACTTAATTAGTCAGTGAAGATCAGTAGGTTCTAATGTTTAGCTTTTCATTGTGTGTATGTGTGTGTGTGTGTGTGTGTGTGTGTGTGTGTGTGTGTGTGTGTGTGTGTGTGTGTGTGTTTACCAGTAGTGCCCTCAGAGGGCATACAGCTCCATCAGATAGTCTTTTGGCACGATACCAATGGATCCCTTCAGTTCACCAACCCACCAGCCAAAGTTCTGGTACTCCTAAACACACACACACACACACATAAGCATTATCATTATCTGCACAATTTGGGGGACATATCTAATTGCGATTTTTCTGACAGATATTGCGTTTTGCGATATGATTTTGGAATGTCAATGAATTGATTCGGTTCAATATTCCAAATGTCTCTTTAATGTGTGCCACCCCTGATTGGTGAACACGCCCAGTGCACAAGAAGCGCAGCACCTCCGACGGACTGTGAAGCTCACCAATCAGAATTTCTGTGCCCCTCACGCACTACACACACCCACCAACCAGAAGTGGCGAAGTCATGGAGGATGAATAAGACTTTATCTTATTCTATATCAGCGAGCACACCCTTACATAGCATACATTCACACTCTCACACACACACATTCATCTCTCACACTCATCACATCACACACCCTGCCAGATAGGTCAGACATGATCTGCTACTCTGTACATTGACAGCATAACAGTTTTACAGTAACAGTTAGAACAACATTAAGGGAACATTAAGGGAAACGGTAACATGTCTCTCCACACACACACACACACACACTAACATGTCTCTCTCTCTCCTTGATTTATCTCTATATCCCTCGTTCCTTCACTATTCTTGCTTTCTCTCTCCTATCTCTCTTCTTCATTCCTGCTCTCCCCCTCTCTCTCATCACCCTCTCTCTCCCTCTTTCTCATCCCCCCTCTCTCTTTCTCTATCATCCCCCTCTCTCTTTCTCATCCCCCTCTCTCTTTCTCTCTCTTTCTCATCCCCCTCTCTCTTTCTCATCCCCCTCTCTCTCTCATCCCCCTCTCTCCTGGGAGCCATCTCAGGCCTGTGAGCAGCTCATATTTATGAGACCTTCTGTGAAATAGAGGAACACTGAATGGAGGCTTACACACTCACAGACTCACACACACACACACACACACAGAAAGACTCAGACTCTCACACACACACAGACACACTTACACATCACTCACTCACACACACACACACACACACACACACACACACACACACACAGAAAGACTCAGACTCTCACACACACACAGACACACTTACACATCACTCACACACACACACACTATACTGTACTGCAGTCCCACATCACAGATTTGCTCTACTAAGAGAAGGAAGAGACACACACACACACACACACACCACTTCTCTCCTCTTTGCTTCCTAATGAAGAACAGATCTGTCCTAGCTCCCCACCACACACACACACCCACACACGCATGCACGCGCACACACACACACTCCACAAAGCCGTATTGAGCGTGCCATAAAATCAGACATAAATCTGTCAGGCCGAGACACCCAATGGCTGCAAATAGCCTGCAGAGCAGAGTGCACTGGGAAATAAAGGAGTGGGGGGGGGAGAGAGAGAGAGAGAGAGAAAGAGAGAGAGAAGGAGGGAGAGAGAGAGAGGGGGGGAGAGAGAGAGAGAGTGAAGGGGGGAGAGAGGGTGATAGCTGGTCATTTAAAGCATTAAAGTTTGGTATCAGGTCCAGTTTTTTGTTATCCGGGCTCCAGCTTGGCAGGTGTGTGTGTGTGTGTGTGTGCAGGTGGGACAGGAAACTGAATTATGCAAGATCATGCAATCGGCCTCCTGTCTCGACCTACAGCCAGAAATGCCCCATCGCTCGTGCACACACACTGCTCTGTCCAAAGGGATGTTTCGCACACACTTCTCTGTCCGAAAGGGATGTTC
>NW_027468587.1:28032122-28042122 GCF_046254945.1 Alosa pseudoharengus
CTTCACCTCAACAGGTTTGGGTGGAGCAGGCATCTCATCCTCTGAGACCAACAACACAGCCATGAGATTATCTCACACACACACACATATATATATATATACATACTGTATACATACACATACGTAATGCACACACACACACACACACACACACACGCCTTAGCATGCACACACACACACACACACACACACACACACACACGCCTTAGCATGCACACACACACACACACACACACACACACACACACACACACACACACACATATCTAAGCATGCATATATGCATGCACAGACACTCTCACACACAGATACACACCTTAACATGTATACACCTATGAATGCGCACACACAGACACAAACACACACACACACACACACACATAAATGCATCCACACACACACACACACACACACACACACACAAATGCATCCGCGCGCACGCACACACATACACACACACACACACACACACACACACACCTAAACATGCATACATGTATGCACACACACACACAAACACACACACATCCATAAAGGCACACACACACATAAATGCATCCACACACACACACACACACCCACACCTAAACATGCATACATGTATGCACATACACACACACACACAAACATCCATAAAGGCACACACACACATAAATGCATCCACACACACACACACACACACACACAAACACACACACAAACACATCCATAAAGGCACACACACACACACACACACACACACACACATCCATAAATGCATACACACACACACCCACAAATGCATCCGCGCACACACATACACCTAAACATGCATACATGTATGCACACACACACACACACACAAACACACACACATCCATAAAGGCACGCACACACATAAATGCATCCACATCACACACACACACACACACAAACACACACACACATCAATAAAGGCACACACACACACACGCCCACACCTAAACATGCATACATGTATGCACACACACACACACACACACAAACACACACATCCATAAAGGCACACACACACATAAATGCATCCACTCACACACACACACACACACACACAAACACACACACACATCAATAAAGGCACACACACACACACACACACACACGCCCACACCTAAACATGCATACATGTATGCACACACACACACACACACACACACAAACACACACATCCATAAAGGCACACACACACATAAATGCATCCACTCACACACACATACACACACACACCTGTTGCCCTATATCATTGTGTCTTTAGAGTAACAGCATCTATGGAGAGCAGTGCACAGCTCATAAAAGGAATCCTGTTAAGACAACAGAGGAAACCTAACACACAAACGGTGTATGTGCCAGTGTGTGTGTGTGTGTGTGTGTGTGTGTGTGTGGATGCATTTATGTGTGTGTGTGTGTGTGTGCATGCATGCCTGTGTGTGTGTGTTTGTCTATAAGAAGCAGAAACCTACCTGGAAGTTCCTCATAAATTTCATCGTCGATGGGGGCAGGGGTTGCCAGTGTGTGTGTGTGTCGATCTTCCAGAACGCCAACATCGTCATACATCTCCTGTTCCTCCGGAATTATACCACACTCCATATCTTCACACACACACACACACACACACACACACACACACACACACACACACACACACACACACACACACACACACACACACACACACACACACACACACACACACACACACACACACACACCAGCATTGTCATACATCTCCTGCTCTTCTGGGATTATAACACACTCCATATCCGCACACACACACACACACACAAACATCGTCATACATATCCTGCTCTTCTGGGATTATAACACACTCCATATCCGCACGCACACACAGACACACACCAACATAGACAAACATCTACAAACGTTTGGGTCAGTGGTGTGCTGCTCCTGATCACCATTATTTTGCTCAATATTGAGATCACGGTTATTAAACACGATTACTGAACTATCATCTATTTTCAAAACTTATTTTTTTAATTGAATTTGAAATATAATCAAACAAAAAAAATGCAAAAAGGTAATGCAGACAACAACTCAAGAAAACAGGTATTGTATGAAACTGAATGTAGTAAAATAATCATTATATTTCGATTATGTTTTTATAATTGTTGGAAGTCATAATCACAATTAATCTATGAATTGGATTACAGTTTTTTCTGAATGCTTAAACACAACCGTGATTCTTATAGCACAATTTCTAAAACTATTAATACTTAGCAAAACCACTCACTGAGTTCACAAAACTAAAAGCACAAACACTGCTTTGCAGTCAGTTTGCAATTTTGTACTGTATTTTGTACTTTTGTAACTGTAGGCACAATTCACTGCACAGCACTCTTTTTGCGGAACTGTAAACACAACTCATGCTTTACACTCAATTTCCAAATGATCAACACACTCCTAGCAAATCTATACACATGTATGGCTATTATTTTCACTATTTTGCCAACGTTCTGGCACACTTTCTCATGTGAAAACTGTTTTAGATAATTAGTTCACTTTGCAATCAGCCTAAGCACTATAAATAAGCCACAGGTAATGTACAATGGGTACAATGGAGGGAGCAGGAAGAGTGAGAAGAGTAAGAATTAGAGGAGGCCGAAGAATAGGACGTGGAGGTGAAGAAGTAGGAGGAAGAAGAGGAGGAAGAGGATGTGAGGTGAAGAAGTGAGAGGGAGAGGATGACAAGGACAAGGAGGTGAAGTTAGAGGAAGAGGACAAGAAGGAGCAAGAGGAGGATGGGGAAGGGGAAGAGGAAGGGTAAGAAGAGAAAGAAATGGCCCTTTTAAAGGCAAAAAAATCAGTCTACATGTGGGGATATTGTCATGTCAGGCCTGAATACAGCATTCTTCCCCGGTGCCTTGGACTAGGACGTTGCATGTGATGTAGACCAAAATTTGAGAGAGACGACCCGATGTAGACTGATTTCAGTGAAATTCACACTCATTGCTATTTTGTGTTTTGACTTGGAAAAACACACTTGTGTTTGTTTTGATGTGTGTAAATAAACACCAATACTTGAAGTTTGGATCTCTGTATGTTTACAGAACCAGTGTTTCCCCTACAATGTATTCATCAGCGGCGCAGCGGCGCTCCTGGAATTCAAGCGCCACTGCAAAAAAAGTTGCCTAATTTAAAAAAAAACACAAAAAAAACACGCAAGTGAACTTCAGGAACAGCTGCTGTTCGTTCAGGTTTGATGTCAACAAATAATAGTAGGCTAACGTTGAAGGCGCAGTCAGGGATTCCACAGGAGATCATGCTTGTTTGTGTTTATGTTTAAGTTTATTAGCAGATGCAATTTTGTGCAAAAAAACGTAGCCTACATTATGTTAACCAAGGAACCAAATTAAACACGCCAGCGAGATAGCTCGCCCCTACCTTCAGTAGCCTATTCCCAGATAAATTCCACGCATTGTTTCGTTTTTGTTTGTGTTACAGGCAATGCTTTCAAGTCCTGTGTTGCTAAAATACCTAGGCTGTGAAACTAAGGTCTAGCCTATTGGTGGGTTTAATTGAATTTGAGTAATAGGATACGCAAACATTTACATATGGATATAGTTTGTAATTCCTTTAGAGCTCACCAAAATTATAGAAATGATACAAGACACTTATCTCCTATAATCCAAGATAGATTTTCTTCGAGTTTTTGAGCATTTCTTTTACCAAATGATATAGAAAACATAATTCATTTCATCCACATATTCTTATGCACCATGCACAACAACACTACTAAGTTAGCTTAAAACCGTGAGAATCAAGCAAGCCTCACGGGCCGTCACGGCCTTAAAGTGACAGGCACTCAATTCGACTTTCATAGCACCAATACAGTGTAATGACATGAAAGTGAAGTCTATATAGTTTATACAGTGCTGTGCAAAAGTTAAGACACCCATGCTGAAATTGACTGAAGGGAGGAATAAAAAACATATTTTGCCTTTTGTCTTAATTAAAAATAAAATAGGACATCAATTATTTTTGAATGTATCATGTATCGTAAATAATTCTAAATAGTAATAGTTTGTACAGTGGCCTACAGTGTACAGTTGTACAGTGGCTAATTACTAATAATGTAAATGAAAAAGGTGAAAGAAAAACATGAATAATCCTGTTCAAGTACTGCAATAATCATGCTTTGTAAATGCTTGTGTTGATGGTTGTCATAATTTGTAACACTCAATCTGTCCATTTCTTTCACAAAATCCACCAGAAGTCACCATTTAAGGAGTCATTTTTTCAACATTTTCTTTTTTTGGGGGAGGGGGGGCTTCCTACGATCAACAGCACCGCTGCTGGAAAAAAATTCTTGGGGAAACACTGAGAACTATGACAAAAGTATGACCTCAAACTGACATAGTCTACCTTGTGCACAGACAAAGCAAGAGCCAGATGTGTTTTTTATTCATACCATCAGTGTGTAGTTGGCACATTGTGTGCTTACTATTGTGATGGCTTGTGTTTACTGTTTGATACGAAAACCCCATTTTTACGAAGGTGTGAAGTTAAGCAAGGTGTGTTAGCTTTTGCAAGAGAACTACAACATTTTGCTGATTGGGTGAAAGGTTTTCCTATTCGTGTGTAGAGTTTTGCAAAAAAAGTGCTTAAGCAATCAGAAAAAACTGTAAGAACACAGCCCTAGTGGTGTGTGTTGATTAAATGCTCAGTCATAGTGGTGTGTGTTGGCCCTAGTGGTGTGTGTTGATTAAGTGCACAGCCCTAGTGGTGTGTGTTGATTAAATGCTCAGTCATAGTGGTGTGTGTTGGCCCTAGTGGTGTGTGTTGATTAACCCTTAGAACCCTAAGCTGTTTTTAGGGCATTTTCACTACCTTTATTCATAAGGATTTATTCTGGTCATTGTAAGTGCCACACACACATATTATATATTGTTTTTTTCAGCAGAGTCTAGGCTATCCAGATCTGTATCATTTCATGTATTAGTACTAGCATTGATTTTATTTTGATTTTTAAAGAATTAAAATATAAAAATCATATTATAAAAATTCTTATATTTTGACCTGTATCTCACCACAGCAAGCTCATAGCTCTACATGCATTTCATGTGTGTGTAGGGCAGACTGTCCTGAATCGGGCAATATAATTGCCATGTTGGAGGGATACTCTGGGGCTGAGCAATTTACAGAAATATGTGGTGTGTGATTTACGGAAATAAATGCCATTTTTTATTTAGCGTTGAAAAATGACCATTCTGCGCTCCATATCTGTGACACGAACTGATCTGACCTGACTTGACCCAAGTTTGCCTGTTAGCATGTGTGACTATGGTGTATGCACTCATGATGATTCTCAACTTTTTACTGCATTGCCATGAACAAAGTAAAGGCAAAAAAGGTGTTTCTTTGTTGAACAAATTGGGATGCAATGTGAGCCTTGAATTGGATGTCATGCAGGAATTTGCTAGGATCTCAAAACCGGATTATGAACATGCTTTGACATAGAGAAACAAACACACGATAGCGTTGGATTATAAACATGCTTTGCAACAAAAAGAGAAAAACGTGGGGTAAGTACATCTATATGAAGTTATTATTTTGCTGTCACTTCGTCTGTTTTATAACCCAGAAGGATGTATTTGGCATCAAATGATAGCTCTGTGTCTCCTCTTTCATCTAACATCCGTGGCATATATATCCGATCACGGGTCCGCGAGTAATTACTCCGAGAGTAATGAGTGTGCAGTGTTGGTTTGTGTACATGAAGTTAATATTTTGCAGTCACTTCGTCTGTTTTTATAAGCCAGAAAGATCGATATCCATGGTACCAATGGATAGCCCTGTTTCTCCTCTTTCATCTGATATGCTTGCCATATCTATGCAATCACGGGTTCGCGAGTAATTCAAACGAAAGTAATGGGTGTGCAGGTGAACGCAGAGAAGTATAGACTGTAAATATGATGCAATTTGATTTAATTTCATGATTTTTTTACATTTTCATACTTGATCGTACAGACAAGTGCGTAGTCTCTTTGGAAAGTCCCACTTCTTCTCTGTCAGGCAATAAAGGTTTTATTGATAAACAGTCGCGGAGCAATGTAACAGAGAAGAAAGGGTGTGTTTTTGACGCACTTTGCGTCAATCGGGTTCTAAGGGTTAAGTGCTCAGCCATAGAGGTGTGTGTTGGTCTTAGTGGTGTGTGTTGATTAAGTGCACAGCCCTAGTGGTGTGTGTTGATTAAGTGCACAGCCCTAGTGGTGTGTGTTGATTAAGTGCACAGCCCTAGTGGTGTGTGTTGATTAAGTGCACAGCCCTAGTGGTGTGTGTTGGCCCTAGTGGTGTGTGTTGGTTGCTGGTCTGAAATGTTTAGTTCTGTGAGGCTCTTGTTCTGTTGGGTTCCATGGCGGTGTGGGGTCAGTAGTGTTCTGGTTCTATTGGGTTTTGTGGCGGTGTGTGGTATTCTGGTTCTGTTCGGTTCCGTGGGGGTGTGGGGTCAGTACCTCTCAGGACAAATGTGATCCTCTCCACCCAGTCCTCAGCCTCCTTCTGAGTCCCTGCACAGAACTATGAGAGAGAGAGAGAGAGAGAGAGAGAGAGAGGGAGGAAGAGATAGAGGGAGAATGAGACATAGATGGAGAGAAAGAGAGAGGAAGAGGGGGAGAGAGAGAGCGAGAGAGGAAGGGTATACAGAACGAGACAAATCAGAAAGGAAAACATTTTGAAATATACTTAGACACACACACACACACAAACACACACACCTGATAGACTCTTTTGTCTGGGGCAGAGATCTCGAAGCAGCAGTCCTTCTTAGAGTCTTTGCGGAGTGTGTTGTTGAGTTTGACACTGTAGCCCTCGATGTTGAAGTCTCCCTTCTGTTGTTTATCTGTCAGGAGAGGTCAACACACACACACACACACACACACACACATACGGGCAGGGGCACGCGCACACACACACACACACTTGTACATTCAATATGAATCCTACTGGTAGTAGTGGTGTGTAAACAGGTCTTGCTGAATGCAACACTCATTATCATACAAATATCAGGTGAGTGTTCAATGCACCTTTCTGGCTTCTGTATAGTTATGTGGGTGTGGCTTCTGTATAGGTGTGGCTTCTGTATAGTTATGCTCTCCCCCCTCCACCCTCAGCTACATAACATCCTGGACTTTGGACCCACAATGGCTACCTTGCACTACTCCACTTGTACACTTGCACACTTTGCAACTTGTTGTTGTTGTCCTGTTGTCCTGAAAACACAACACTTCTGTTGCTCTTACATAACTTGCACCTATGCAACTTGCTTACTTAGGTCAAACAGAACTACGTCAGCCATTTATTGGCCTGACTTTGCACTATTATATTGACTGTCTATGCACAATTGCACAATTTCAACCCAATTTTGCTGCTCTTATTTCTTCATTGTATGTGCCTTCTTATTTACTTTTTATTGTTTACTTGAATTTTATGTTTGTCTGCGGACTTAATTGGTAAAATATGTCTTGTCTTCACCGTGGGATAGTGAGAAACGTAATTTCGATCTCTTTGTATGTCTTGGCATGTGAAGAAATTGACAATAAAGCAGACTTTGACTTTGGGTGTGGCTTCTGTAGTTATGTGGGTGTGGCTTCTGTATAGTTATGAGGGTGTGGCTCCTGTATAGTTATGTGGGTGTGGCTCCTGTATAGTTATGAGGGTGTGGCTTCTGTATAGTTATGAGGGTGTGGCTCCTGTATAGTTATGTGGGTGTGGCTTCTGTATAGTTATGAGGGTGTGGCTTCTGTATAGTTATGAGGGTGTGGCTCCTGTATAGTTATGTGGGTGTGGCTTCTGTATAGTTATGAGGCTCCTGTATAGTTATGAGGGTGTGGCTTCTGTATAGTTATGTGGGTGTAGTTGAGGTATAAGCCAATTAAGCAGCTGCTTGGGGCCTCTTGGCCACCAGGGGGCCCCAATCGTGCATTTTTTTTATTTTTTATTTAACCCGCTAATTAGCCAATACATTTGTGTACTGGCACGTGAATTTGGTCAACTTACCAGCCACTGTCTGGGTAAATAAATAGAGCTAGCATAGGCTACCACAAATATACAGTCAGATCTTATCAAATTTTCAGTTCTGTGTGTGTGTGTGTGTGTGCGTGTTGTTGAATGCACCAGTTCTGTGTGTGTGTGTGTGTGTTGTTGAACGCACCTTTGTCACTGCCGTAGTAATAGAAGGTGAGACTGCTTAGAGCACACCAGCGCTTCTGCCACTCTGCTCCGAAGAAACTGTGATCTGCACATCACACACACACACACACACAGACACACACATACACACAGGGCCCTATTTTAATGGTCTAAAACGGAAGTGTCTTTGCACAAAACGCAATTCACTTTGTGGGCGGATCTCGGGTGCTGATGCTATTTTACCGGCGGGATATTTGACTGTTGCGCCCGACGCAAATCTAAAATGGGGTTGTCTGAAGTAGCTACATTAATCATGGGTGTGGTTTGGGCGTAACGTGCAATAAACCAATCAGAGCGTCATCTCACATTCCCTTTAACAACTGGCACGCTTGTTCCATAGCTGATTGCTATTATGGTGGCGTATTTGCCAGGCGCAGCCAGGAGCGTTCACAGCGCTATAATCACTGTTCAGTTGGGAACAGTTAGCTATTGATTTTTCATCTTGACAAAATGTAATAAAGAATTGTCACAAAGACATACTTTCCGATGTTTTGGGATCATTCTCACTGAATCACGAGGTTATGAATGCATGGTGATATATTTGCAATGTACAATGTAATCTAACATTACCTCTCTATAGACAATGCATATCTTATGTCAGTTAATCTCTTCTCTCCCGTGCTGCCGCTGGGGCATTTGGGTTAAATGGCATCGGCAAGTCCTCTAACATTTCCTAATTTATGTCATCAACACATCAGTGATTCGTGAAAATGTGTACGCTAGATTTATGCCTATTTTTTCACATGGACACCACACTGATTTCCCTCGAGTGGTAATATTTTTCTTTGAAATTATGTATGGTTTACAGAAATGGGAACTACATTGTATAGATGAGAGGAGCTAAGTGTGCGTTGCGCAGCACAGGCGGCCAAGCAAGGGCTTCGTTTAAGTTGACCTAACTTTCAACTCTGCACAGTATCCCATTAACTGCGTGACAGTAGACTATTTACAATATTTTCTGTAAAGCAGAGTTTGTAAACACGTTATCTTCAACTTAATTCACGCACAACATTTATTTGAGCAGGAGAGAGAATAACAATGAATGGATGCAGCAACTACAGAAATTGTACAGAAATTGTAACCATACTTGCTGCTTTCTTGTACTATCTGTTGCTGGTTAACAGCACATGAAAAGCTGATTTAAGCTAATTCACTAACTCAAGACTTCAAGGCCATCATGGATATAAAACGTTTTTTGTAAATAACGAAAGGATGGAGGGAACATAGCAAAGCTTGGAGTTATTTCAGATGGGCTACAACAAGGCAGGCAAAATTATGGTGCTTAAAACCTTACACAACGGTAAATTGGAACAAAACTAAAAGTAACTTTAGCCTTTATAGGGCTGTAGCCTATAAAGTTGTCCAGATTAATAGGTCGTAATTAGGCGTTGTTGTAAAGATATTGCATGTAGATGTTGTACTATATAGGCTACTAAATATTTAGGTCACCAATGCACGAACAAAACCGGGAAATGGACAAATATTATCAAGGCTTTGAATGTTTCCATCTGTGCACGGGGGTGTCTGTAGATTGGTGTGCAACGCATTCATTCATGCAGGCCTGTGGTCATGCATGCGCCCTTAAAATAGCATCTGCATTTTCGCCACAGACTTTAGACCAGGGAGTTCCTGGTCTGTGGCGGAATTGTTTTCTGAAACTGCAAAATATCAACAGTGAACGTTTGCGCCGGAACACGCCCCGTCTTTTCGCTGAACCGCCCCCGTGGGAGCAATCGAATTCCCTAATTTACAGGCATGTACCTGTGGAGGGAAAATT
>NW_027468587.1:28047122-28164622 GCF_046254945.1 Alosa pseudoharengus
TAGTGATGCCAGTGTGGTGGGATGTAATGGATCAGTGAAAATGCACCACGGCGTCAAGAGAACTATAGATGGACGCCGCCACTGGACACCTGAGATAAGATCTAAATAAAACAACCTGCCTATCAAACAAATACAGAAATCAATTACAGAAATCAAAAAACATGTAAATATAATACAAATCTCTAGAATCCATCCATACGATATCAAATCTCTAGAATCCATCCGCACAATATCAAATCTCTAGAATCCATCCGCACAAGATCAAATCTCTAGAATCCCTCTAGAATCCATCCACACAATATCAAATCTCTAGAATCCATCTATACGAGATCAAATCTCTAGAATCCATCCATACGATATAAAATCTCTAGAATCCATCCGCACCATATCAAATCTCTAGAATCCATCCATACGATATCAAATCTCTAGAATCCCTCCACACAATATCAAATCTCTAGAATCCCTCCACACGATATGAAGAGTGAGTGAACAGAGCAGGGGAAGCCACCACTGCTGACTATCTGTCTGTTAGAGAAGATGGGGGTTATAGAGGACACCAGAGATGATGTCTGAATAAAGACACCTGCCTATAATATATTGAAATAACCATATTATAATTACAATAGGCCTATTAGAACTACAATATAGCCGACAGAGCAGAGCAGCCTGTATGATAGTCTGTGAGAGATAGAGGCAGAGCAGAGGCAGTGATGGTGTTTGTAGGAGAAAGCCGACACCAGATCAGAGTAAGTATCTAAACAAAGCCATCTGCCTGTTTGACGCTGCTGAAAGCCTGACCCGCGCTGTCCCCGAGCCGACCTCTCCCTTCGTAAACACCTCGCGCTGACCACCGGGCCCGGCCCCAGATACACACACACCTCTTTACTGGAGGCCACCGGGTCTACCGACCGACCACTACATCAACACCAGCTGGACACAAAGCAGTCTTGTCCATTTCTATGAGCCACACTTCCTCTTTTTTGTAAATGCACAGTAAGAACGCATCAAGGAAAGCAGACATCTGCCGGACATCACAAGTCTGGCCACCAAAGCAGAATACAAGTTTAAGACAGATCGACCGAAGGGGGGTACCTGCTAGCAGACTCGTTAATTCCTCCGGGATCGCGCGCATTTCGGTGGCGAGTATTCAGCCCTTGGGGGTTGGGGTCGCTTTTTTAACGCGGAAGTTCAGAGTGGTTAGTGTCGAGAAAGAGATACGGAAGTAATAGTTACAGTTCGCTGCCCTGCCGCAATGACCATTATTCAAATCAAACGCACATGTGTGATTCGTGCAACAAGCCATGGAGCACGGCCGCCGCCAGCCTCACTGTTCAGAAACTTCAGCCACCACCGCGTCATTGGTCGACGAATACCGTGTGCATCGGTGTGAAGCCAAGTCTGATTTAAGATCACAAACTTCACAGCTATGGATAGAGGATATTTCTGCTGCTGGGGGGCGGGGGGGGGGGGGCATCGCACTGTGTGTGTATGGTAAAATTAACCATTTCACATTTCTACATAACATAGGCCTAAACAATTTCACATTTCTACATAAAGGCATCTTACTAGTCCTGATACCACATCCCCATTTGTGGGATTTGATTCCGTTTTCATTTCTTAAGAAAATGCTCTCCTTTTTAGGTAGAAATGTTCTATGTTACAATTGAGCTTTCCTTCGTTGAATCACAATTTTATGGAGTCCCTGAAGGACCATGGTGGGGAAGTATCTTTTTAGAGGTGGGAATTTATTTTTGGAGCTCCCTCCTCATAGTTTTGCGTTTTGAGGAGTATTTAGAGGGAACGCAAATATATTGGAGGGAATGCATATATTGTGAAGGAACGCACAACTACTGCGAGAGAAGGCAAAGGGGCTCTAAAATACATTCCCACCTCTAAAAAAGATAACCACCATGGTTGCGTACATTTTCACCATTTGATGAGACAAGGTAGTTCTTCTTTGTAAGAGGACATGGTTACGTAGCGCAGGTGTACAGAGTAATTACTGAGGATGCCAACACTCAGAGTTATGCGCTAGACCTCCCAGGCACCGTCCGTATCCCTGCTGAAAGCGCTGTCCGTGCACCGCCGGGAAAAAATCAGAGGCGAGGAGAGATGGAGCTACCGTGTCGATGAAATACTCTGCTGCACGCAACATTATTTCACGGTAAAGGACAGATCTGAACAGATCGCCTACACACCACCTCTAACTAGAATGTGTGGGACCTCCTCCTGGTCCCCAGGGTCACGGCTAAGTAATGTTCTCATTGAGATAAATGTCCTGTGAGTTGGGAGGAGCTTCAGTCTGGGCTGAGCTGCTGTTGGAAGAAACAGAGATGCTGTCCAGTAACCAGAAGGAACTCAACTCCTCCTGACCCTGCCAGAGTGTCCTTGAGCAAGACACTGAACCCCAAACTGCTCCCGATGTGCAAGTTGGCACCTTGCATGGTGCCATTAGTGTATGAGTGTGTATAAGTGTGTGTGTGTGTGTGTGTGAGAGAGAGAGAGAGAGAGAGAGAGAGAGAGTGTTAGTGTGTGTGAGACTGGGTAAATGAGAAGCATTACTTTGTAAAGCACTTTCCGTGCTTTGATGAGTAGAAATGCTCTATATACATGCAGTTGTAATGCAGCCTATTATCATTCTGTCCTGTGTGTTTGTGTGTGTGTGCACGCACACGTGTGCTGGGAATGATTGGGAGATGGTGGGGCCCATCTGTGCTTGAGTGACACACACATCCTGTCATGTGGGCGGGGCTGTGTGCTAAGGTGTGTGCACACCACCCCAACAAACTCCACCATTTTGTTTTAGCATTATATTTAGCTTTTTCCTGCCCCCCTCACATGTTTAAAGGTGCTCTAAGCGATGCTGGGCAACGTCACTTCTGTTGACTTTCAAACAAAACAGAGAGCTAGCTCGCTACTTCCTCCCCCTCCCTCCCGTGCTGCTCCCGTGCAATTGAAACTCTCTTAAACGTGCATCTCGTCTGTGATTTGCTGGAACAGTTTGTTATGTTTTCATGGGCTAGGTTTGCCCAGGTTGTTTTTGTTGCCGTTCTTGGAGCCTGGGCTGTCCACAGAGATTGCTGTTTTTTACAGAGTATTCAGGACACAGACAGCTAGCAGTTGGTTAGGTGCTGTTAGGTGCTGTGACATAAAATGTTTTAGCCTAAAAAACGCATGGCGCGATCACTGCATAAATGGGGGATATTGGCCCCCCCTTGTGCGGGGCGTGTACTACTGCTACCCTATTTGCATACATTTCCGGGGACAGGAAATGGCCTCTCATTTGGAAGTATCTTCGTAATCAACCATCTTTGATGTTTCTTCGTCATTCGCACTTCATCTTCCATCATCCAGGAAGCCCAGGAGGATGACATGTATCATACTGACATATAGGAAAGTAGCTCACAGCGCCATCTAGCTGCTGTGTTTGTGTGTAGCTGCAGGATGGTGAGCATGCTCAGTGTGTTGTATTTAAATGGTGGGAAGCCTGCACAAACCTAGCCTGGCCATTTGCCATCCCCTTGGTACGCTTCGCTTCTACAAGGGTTTGGGATCTCGGCTACTGACGAACATTTGCAAGCTGGATGAGTGGACTCTGTAGAAGTTTGAAACGATTGGATCTGATTTCACCCAATCGCTAACGTTTGGCTGTGACGTATGTTATGCGCCAGCTCGATCGTGAAGTAAGCTACACTACAACGCTCAGAAATTGCGTGCGCTGTATAGCCTACAACAACCATTCCCACCAGAGTGAACAAGATGGATGTAAATGACCGATGCCAGCTTTGAGATACAAATATTTATTTGACATCGCGCTTTGTGCCGTTAAAGGGAATGGCAGATGTCATTCTCATTGGTTTAAATGATGTAACGCCCCAAACACACCCAGACTGATTAAGAAACCTAGGAACACCTTGTTGCGCCATGCGCTCGACGTTTGATAACGAAAACACTCCCAATGTGGACTCGACCTCCTACTAAATTTGAATAAGCTTTTGACGAGTGACGATGCGCTTTAGAATGTCATGATAGGGCCCACACACACACACACACACACACACACACACACACACTCACACACACACTCACAGCACTCACACACACACTCACAGCACTCACACACACACACATAATACACACACACACACACACATAATACACACACACACACCTTTGTCACACATAACATGAGAGTGTGCTGATGAGAGACATATGGAGACGAGTAAAGAGGACACACACACATGCACACAATCTCTCTCTCTCACACACACACACACATAGACACACACCTGTGAGTGGTCTAATGGTCTTGCAGAGATAAGAGAAGAGGAGAATCAACCCCCTATACATCACCTAGACAGGAGTCACACAGAGTTGCTGTCTCACACACACTCTCTCTCTTTCTCTCTCTCACAAACACACACACACCCACAAACTCTCTGTTTCTCACGCACTTACACACAGAGTTGCTGTCTCACACACACTCACACACACACAAACACACACACACACACACACACACACAAACTCTCTGTGTTTCTCACACACTTACACACACACTCGCACACAGAGTTGCTGTCTCTCTCTCACACACACTCACACACACAAATTTTCACAAACACACTACCACAGACTCACTGAAAGAGGTACAGATGAACATACACTCACAAACACACTCTCAAACATACACTCATAAACACACTCTCAAACATGCACTGATAAACACACTCTCAAACACACACTCTCAAACATACACTCATAAACACACTCTCAAACATACACTCATAAACACATTCTCAAACACACACACTCATAAACACACTCTCAAATATACACTCACACACACACTCTCAAACATATACTCACAAACACACGCTCAAACATACACTCACACACACTCTCAAACATATACTCATAAACACACTCTCAAACATACACTCACAACTCAAACATATACTCACAAACACACTCTCAAACATATACTCATAAACACACTCTCAAACATACACTCACAACTCAAACATATACTCACAAACACACTCTCAAACATATACTCATAAACACACTCTCAAACATACGCTCATAAACACAACACGAGTCGCATAAACCCTCACACACCACATCAGGGTTGTGCATGCCTCCCTCTTTTCCACACACACTCTCTTTCACTCTCAGACACACACACCACATCAGGGTTGCCATGCCTCCCTCTGCCTCACCCACCTTATACTCTCATACACACACCATGCTCTCTTTTTCTCTCTTATACACACACCCACACACACTCTTCACCATACACACCATACCCTCACACACACACTCACTCACTGTTTCTCTCTCTCACACACACACAAACACATATGCTGTGTGTATGTGTGTTGAAGGTGATCTCTGTGTGACCCTGAGATGACCTGGCAGTGATGGAGTCCTCTCTGGGCAGAGGTCACACGCCCCCTCACCTTTGACTTCAGGATGTGGAGACTCCAAGCTTTCGCCATGGTCTGAGTATGAGTGTGTTTGTGTGTGTGTGTTTGTGTCTCTGTGTGTGTGTGTGTGTGTGTGTGTGTGAGAGAGAGAGGGAGAGCTCCATCCTCTTCAACGTTGGACTCCTGTCAACAGTGGAATGTGCCTCAAATACATCATACACACACACACACACACACTCACACACACACTTGTGCACACACACACACTAATGTGCTCACGCACACCTATTCAGACACACACACACACACACTAATATGCTCACGCACACCTATTCAGACACACACACACACACACATTGTCACACAAGTCTACATACATATGTGTTTGTGAAATATACATGGATTAGTGTGTGCATGTCTGCACTCGTGGGAATGTGTGTGGCTTTGAGTAAGAGCAGGGTGCAACTTAAGTGTTCCATTGGAAGGATGACCGGTGTCCCTTTTCCTAACGCACGCAGCACTCTGGCGTAGTCCGTTCCAGTGATTATAGTGGAAGCTAATTGTTGCCGCATATGCTCCGCGAGCGTGCGCTTCAGTTGCAGCCCGATGTAGCCCGGCTGTAACGCTGTGATATGGAAGCAGATAGGTGTGTGTGTGTGTGTGTGTGTGTGTGTGTGTGTGTGTGTGTGTGTGAGGTATGTAGCTGTACAGTTAACGTGGGTGACCTGAGCGTTTAAAGGCTTAGCCTGTAGGGCTGCAACCTGAGGCTCAGGTGTTGTTTGGGAAAGGCTTAGTATCTGCGGTGTGTGTGTGTGTGTGACAGGCTTAATGTCAGATGGGATTCACACACACCTGCTGTCCACAGGGCTAAAGATAAAAAAGAGCCCTGACAGTTATGACACTGAAACTGTAAATAAGCCCAAATGCTGGGACGTGTGTGTGTGTGTGTGCTTATTTACTGGGAAGTGTGTGTCAACATGCGTATTTGTATGGTGTGTGTTTGTGTATATGTATGTGTGTGTGTGTGTGTGTGTGCGCCTGCTTGCATATTTGAATGTGCGTGTGTATGTGTGCGGCTGCTTGCATATTGTGTGTGTGTGTGCGTGCCTGCTTGCGTATTTGAATGTGTATGTGTTTTTGTGTGTGTGTGTGCGTGTCTGCTTGTGTATTTGTGTGTGTGTGCTGTGGCTGTACAGTTGTGGAGAGCTTCTGGAGATGACAGATGTCTACACACAAATGCACAAACACACACACACACACACACCACAATCCTGTCCTGGGTGTGGGAGGGTGTGTGTGTGTGTCTGTGTGAGTGTGTGTGTGTGTGAGTGCATGTCAGTGTGTCTGTGTGCGTCAGTGTGGGTGCGTGTGTGTCAGTGTGTGTGTGTGTGTGTGTGTGTGTGTGTCAGTGTCTGTGTGTGTGTGTGTGTCTCCAGTGAGATAAATACACAGCTTCTTCAGTTTCTGCTGTTTTTATTTTATTCACTCAAAACATCTAATTACACATGTGTGGTTGATAGAGAGAGAGAGAAAGATAATCTATTAATCCTGGAGGACATATATCTATTTTGTCAAATATCGCTAGTAACCTAAGCATCCATTTCAGTCCCTCTAATAAATGAAGGACTGAACTATTTATGTATATAAATGTGTATTTGTCAACATTTTTGTTTGTGTGGATGTTGTATAAGTAAATATGAATCCTTTTTTATTAATTTTCAATACAATTGAACCATTTGTTCTCTGAATGAAGCGCATTCGAACTGAATGAATGAATGAATGAATGAATGAATGAATGAATGAATGAATGAATGAATGAATGAATGAATGAATGAATGAATGAATGAATGAATGAATGAATGAATGAATGAATGAATGAATGAATGAATGAATGAATGAATGAATGAATGAATGAATGAATGAATGCTTTTTTTGGTATGCACCACTTCTTCAGCTGTGTGTCTATGTGTGTGTGTGTACAGTATGTGTGTGTGAGTTAGCTCTTGCTGTAAAAAGCAAAGCACAAAGCAGCTAATACATATTTTCTCCCATCTTACCTCACTTCTCGCGCACGCTGTGTGTCAGAGAGCTGCCATATGCCTGCCACCTATCACAGCTTGTGTTTGTGAGGTGATTAGACTTTGTATGTGTGTGTGTGTGGCGGGGGGGGCAGCACAAGAGAAGAACCAGAGTTTGTGTATGTGTGAGGGAATTGTGTTAGATTTGAAGTGTGTGTGTGTGTTGGGGGGGGGGGGGGGTTGAGTGAGTGAGTGTGAGTAAGAGAGACAGAGATATTTTCAATGTGTGTGTGTGTGTGTGTGTGTGTGTGTGAGGAAGAGAGCAGCTAACATATGTCAGCCGCCCACCTGCTCCAGTCTGACGAAGGGGACAGCAAGGACTTTTACTGCAGTGTTTCCATGGTAACACACAAGGGATTGCGTCCTGCTGTAGGTGGAAGTGAGGCTAATAGTCCACAGCCAAGAAAAGAGTGTGTGTGTGTGAGTGTGAGTGTGTGTGAGAGAGAGAGTCTTTTGTGTGTGTGTGAGAGAGAGTGTGTGTGTGTGTGTGTGTGTGAGAGAGAGAAAGAGAGATGGAGAGAGTCTTTGTGTGTGTGTGTGTAAGAGAGAGAGAGAGAGATGTTAATTTAGATGAGGCATATAGAGGGAATGCATTCAGCATTCCTGCACTGTTAGTTTATGTGTGTTTAAATGTTTCTTCAAGAGTGTGTGTGTGTGTGTGTGTGTGTGTGTGTGTGTGTGTGTGTGTGTGTGTGTGTCTTTCCACAGAATGGATATATCAGTGCTAACCATAAACCAACTCCTCTCACCTGGTACTTGTACTCAGCTGTATCTTTCTCTTTCTTTGTGTGTGTGTGTGTGTGTGGTTGGGGGGGGGGGGGGCATGTGGCAACAAGAGCAAATCCAAAGCTGTGAGAGACTTTATCAGTGATAGTCAGAGCAAGAGAGGGAGTAAAAGAGATTACAGTCTGTGTGTGTGTGTGTGCCTTCTATGCAGAGAGGCTGCCTTACATCTTCCCAGCTCTGGCCCAAAGCTGGTCTCCTCCCTTCATCCCTTCTGAGTGCCATGCAGCTCATGCAGCTCAGGGCCTCCAGCACACAGAGCGCATCGGCCACACAGCACATTTGAGCTGCACATTTGAGCTGCAGCAATGCTTCCCACCACCACACAGATGACATTGGAGTCAGGTGGAATACATTCACACAGTTGCAGTTTGGTTTTCTTTATTTCTTAAATATGTTTATTTGTTTGTTTCTCATTAAAAGATGACACGCTTCGGTGAGGCCTTCTTCTTGGCGGGAGGGGCTGCTGTTGCGGTCATCCGCTTGGCCGCGGGACTCACCGGAGGCGCGAGCTTGGTCCACTCGCTGATGTCACCGCAGAGGAAATAAGAATGATTTAACCATTCGCAAGACTGCCAAAACATGATCAGTGTGTGAGAGAGAGGAGGACAGCTGATTCTGGCAATGGCCGTCATGCAGTTCTCTCTAGAGATCGGGGGTGGGTTGGTAGGTTACACAGATGTTTTAAGATTGGTAGTAACTCTGAAATCCATAAATGTCTTTATGTGATTCATAAACAGGGTCTCGAGCTGTAATTGCAGTTATGTCGTGTCGCTAAGCCGCAGCCTGGCCGTTAGCGGGAGGCTCTTAACATGAACAAACCAGAATGCACCAGCACTGCTGCGGGACAACAGACGGTTGTGTGAAAACGTCGATGTGATCCGAGAGACGGTATTAGAATCATTAGATATTTTAGGTATTAGATCATTCCTTTGTAGCTCGTGACCTCCGGTCAGCGATGTGGGTATAGATAACAGGCCAGTGTGTAGGCCTAATGTAGCTATTCAAAAAATGTAGCCTAACCTCGTAAACTAAAGGTAGATTAACGGTCAGGCGTGAGGCTGAGGACATTTCAGACGGGCCTAGAATAGGGCCACAAAGGATGCACACTCCACCGGTAGCCTGTCACTGAGTTCACGCTTCAGGGAATGCTCTAGTTCCAACCTGGAACATCAAGTTCGAACTCTTAATTTAAAAAAAAAACATTATATATGCCATCCTGACGCATAACCCTAATCATTGGAAACAGTTCCATTTTCGATTAAAGTCACTGTTTATTTTATTGTCAGATCTGATAAATAAGTAAGCCTGTAAGCCTATTGTTTTACATCACATTTGCTATACGCAGCTTAAGCTACTTAGTGTACCGACCACCAGCCAGCAGCTGTTGAGAGTCCAGTCACGTCAGGCAGTTCATTAAGAATTTCCTCTCGTGTTGAAGCTCACAGTTGACTTTCAGCAGCTCGTGCGGGTGACGTAGCTTCCTGGTCGCCGATGGAAGCTTGGCTGTTGAAAACGCAATGCTTTCCTCCTGTCTCCCTCTTTCAGTATGTGTGTGTGTGTGTGTGTGTGTGTGTGTGTGTGTGTGACAGAGAGGGAGGGGGGGGGGGCGGCTCCGAGTGAGCAGATCAATAGAATAAAGGCACGGGACGGCACAGATTGACTTCGCGGAAAACCACCCCCTTCACTGAATACGCGAGACCAAACTAACCATGTCCGGCCAGGATTTGGAATAGACATATAACGGACCCTACCATCTTAGTATTAAAAATAATATTTCATGACAACATTTTAAGTCTCTGTGAATAATCAACATTGTAGCCTATGGTATACTAACAGGTGCACTGTAGATTGATTCAACTCCTGCAGTTGGTAGGCTGGGCTAAAAGTGGGCCCGAACAAAAGCCATTCCGCTGAGGGAGAGAAGTTCATATAGGACGTATGAGAAGAGGGGTGAGGATGACGTCATGGTCCGTCCTTCGCCAGATTGTCATTTCTGTTGTTAATCGCGCCAGTTCTATGTAATTAGAGCGAGACAGCACAAAGTTACGAAAGTGAGGAGAGAAGAGACCAGTTATAGCTGGCCCGCATAGCGCGCGGGTAGCCATACGCACCTCCTCCATATGCGGAGCTCAGAAATGGCGCGTCTGATTAGTGGACTAAACAACACCACCGTGTTGGGACTGGCATCCCTTCAGATATCACATTGATAAAGTCGCCACCCGACCCCACATCAACCCGTGCATGCCCTCTGAAAAGTACTTTTAAGAGTAAATGTTACGATGAAGACATCAAATCCAGGGACGCAGTCCAAGCTATAGACTATATAGACTCGTCCCAGACGTGGCCTGTAGGCCTGAAACAGGCCGACCTGACGGAGCAAGAGTGGTGTCTCACAGCCATTTCACTACTGACTGGGTGGAAATCAGAAAACATACTCACAATTAATAAACTAATAAAGGCATAAATACAAACAAATAAATACATAATAACCTATTTGGGTTCTGCGTGTGACCAAACTCCTTGTCATAGCTTGCATTAGTTACTTGCACAAGTTGTAACATTTATATGATAATAGTAAACCTATACCACCAGCAAAACCATTTATTTGGACTCCAAATAATTCAACTTTAACATAATACTCATTAATTTATTTCAGAAGTTAGGCTACTTGTGGATTATTGTATTCCATATGCCGTGCATTCAGATCGTATTGGAAAATAGAAAATAGAGGTAAACTGAAATGAAACAAAATCAAATAAATATTCTCTGGCAAAATCAGACTGAATTACGCGCTACACCCCCTCGGCACGCAGTCTCTTGTCGAAGGTTTAATAGGCCATAAAATGTAATTGCTCAACTCCAAAACGGCACTGGCTTACAGGGCGAGCTCCCGGGGCCGGCCGGTACACGAGCCGCCGTGTTTTTATTTGTGCAGAGAAATCAATCTCCTTAATGGCGAAAAGTCATTCATAAAACTTAGCCTGATTTACGCATTCCGTCACAGCTCGGGCCGGCTCCCCGCGCCGGGGAAATATTATCTTCAATTTGAAATAAACCCTAAAATTACTCCGTTGTATTTTTTTTATAATAGCAACATATGTGTTGATGATGCTGTAGTAATGCAGACATAGATGGACATTTCCTTTTTTGTTTGTAGACTTTTTAGAGACTTTTTAGAGGTCTCCTTCCATTAAGTAGCCTAATATTTTGATATTGTTTTAAGCACAGAGCGGCTCGGCTTTAATGAGCCCATAAACGCAGGTTACTGCTGCGGTGAAACACACACACTCTTCCTTTAGGCTCCAAAGGCCCTTCAACATTATGCAAACTAGTTGGCCTAATTATAATCTAATTAAAGTCACTTGTTGCATGAAACCTTCACATTTAATTTTTATAAATTGCAATATTTTCCCTTCTTCAGAAACAAACATATTTATCTGTGTATTTCGCCCTCTGTGGGTATTTTGATTGTCCAGTAAATAACTTCGTTTAAATAAAAATGTATCCTCACTAAGAAAATGTGAAATAAATGCACAACACTGACATTCTCTATAGTTACAAGTACAAATTTATTCTAAGAAAATATGAAGTTACCTGAAAGGGATACAAAAATAAAATGAGAAAATATTTATTTGTTTCCTGCATTGCCGAACTTGTAAACATAGAATTCTTAATTCCGTTATTAGCAAACTTACCTCTTTAGGTTAATGGACTAATCAATTACATCATGATTAAAGAGGGAATCGCGCCGAAAGTGTGAGACACTGATTTTAGAGAGGAGTGGACACAGTTCTGGACTTAACTTGTGCTGAGTGTTTGGTCAGTAGCTCAAGTGGTGCAGATCGATGGTAGTGAGCGTCTCTGAGAAGAAATCAAATCCCTCAGATGAGATGCCTACTGGGCTATCAACCGAATCTGACAGACCTGGGGACACGGAATCCGAGAGATGGAGGCAGGACTCCGAGGTGAAAACGTGAAAGTCCTGCAAAGAAATGTCCAGGGCCGGGGAAGCGCCATTGTCCCGACCAGCTGCGCAGTCCACCGCCATTGTTGCGGCGAGGGCCGAGCCGGGGGGTGACGGGCTGGGGAAATGTTTCGGATTTTTCTCATTACTGCTTAGAGCAGGAACAGTAGCGCTCTGGCTCTCGCCATTGTGCCCGCTCTGTGACTGTTGTGAAGTTATGGTATTCTGCTGGAACTGGTATGTCTCTCTCTCCAAAAGAGCTCCGCTCACATTGTTCCCCGCCTGCTCATAGAATGACTTTCCGTCGCCCTGATCGCTGTCCTCCTGGCCCTTACATTTCCCCTCGCCGTGATGGTTCTCCTTGCACTGGGTCTGCCGCTTATGTTTCATCCGCCGGTTCTGAAACCATACTTTCACCTGCCGCTCAGTTAGGTCCAGCAGCGCGGCGATCTCCACGCGCCGGGGTCTGCATAGGTACTTGTTGAAGTGGAACTCCTTCTCCAGCTCCAGGAGCTGAGTGTTCGTGTACGCGGTCCTCAGCCGCCGGGTCGTCCCGCTGCCACCGTCCGAGAGCTCGGGCGATCCTGCGGAGGGTTCAGCACACACGCGCGTTATTGATAAGGCAAGCTAATTACAGACAGTGATTTTTACTGTTTGCGGCCAAGCCTCACAAACACGTCAAATATATGGCGGTTCTCCGGGGGGCATAAATTGTTTGTGGGAATCCAGCCATGGTACTCTAATAATTTGTGCCCAGCAGCTCAGTGCCAGAGCGCAGAGCTGGTCAAGAGGAAGAGGACCTGACCGGAGGAAGATTAATGGACGCGCCAGCTGCCGACTTGAGTAACAGCAATCGATCACTCTTCATTACTGTCAAATATTAAAATTCATGCACTGCTCCACGAGCGGCGCACATCATGAGGGGGGTTTAAACGCCTTCCAGGACATAGGTGGCCCGGCACAAAACTTTTACACAACAAATCAAACAAACACTGACCGTTAAAACGGTGCACGAATGGAAAATAATAGAAAATTATATGGCTACAGAAATGTCAGGATCATCCTACAGGTTGATACTATTTTAATGCACACGCGCAGCACAGGATACAAATGCAACATTTTAAGCCACATTACCATGACATGAAATGAAACACATATTTTAGTGCACTACCTTGAGGAGAAAAATAAATGGCTCCCGTGTCGTGTGCTGTCGCCGTGGAAGTTGCCTGGTTCTTCTTGGAGGCTTTCTTCTCCTTCATCCAGGGGTACTCAGGGGGTAGTGAGGCGGCGGGCAGTGGACAGGTACCGACCAGGCTCTGCTTGGGCCGGCTGTGGCGGGGGTGACTGCCCGGGTTTAGACTGGGGATGGTCTGCTCGAATGGAGGAGGAATCAGTGTCGAGTGGGAAAGCGTCGAATTCTTGATTGATGAACTTTGAAATGCATCACCGACAGGGGGAAAAGACGTCAGGCACTCGGCGAGCGACGGCTGACTATTGATAAAACCCGTCTCTCGCTCGAATTCGCAATTCATCTCCACCACGTTCGACAAATTCAGCGTTCGTAAATCTGTGGCCCAGAAAAAAATAATGAAATATCGTGGCCGTTTTTTTTAAAACTATTTTACTGATTACGGCCGTATGGGGACCGCGATGCCATGAAACTATTGCTTTCATGGAGACAAGGTTGAAATTGGACCGTACTGCTTGTCACATGATTAGCCCCGTCCAATGACAATTTGGGGTTTAATCAAAAGAAGCCAGTGTCTGTGTGATTGATCGAAAGAGTCTGAGGGGAACGCCTCGCGCTCGGGGTAGGGCTGCTTTATTTACACATTTATGGTCAGTTTGTCCCACTGCCCCGTAGATCTTAAGTAGTATATTTCAGAAGCTGTTGGCCTGTGACAGCGTGCGCACCGTGCGCTCATCTCGCGCGTCGCATCCCACCGCTGCCTGTCACATCACAAATCATGTCAACACACGGGCCTGTCTCGCACTATTATCAAACGTACCCATTCTAATATGTAGAGTTTGTGGAATAATTCCTCCCAACAAAAGTGTGCCCGCGGATTCGTGCGCGTTCTCATCTCGTTGCATGCATGCGCGCCACTCCCCCGCGCGCACACAGATGCTTGGCAGTCTCGCGCGTTTACACACTCCAACACAAAGCCACATGCGTGAACGCGCGCCCAAGAACATCCGTTGAAGAATATGTTGTGTGTGTGTGTGTGTGTGTGTGTGTGTGTGTGTGTGTGTGTGTGTGTGTGTGTGTGTGTGTGTTTTCTGGCGGGTGAGGAATTCGTACTAATAATATTGGATGTTCAAAATGGAAGCCGCAGAGTAATACACATCATGGGTAGCCCTCAAAACCACTGCCCAAACTTCTGTGATTGTGGAAGAATATCCAGCACGAAGTCCACATCATAATCAATATTCCATGAAGTTATTTTCCAATAATCATGACTAGCCTATAGAAAAGGAACAGTAACGAAGTATGCTATTCTCTACTTGTTAAGCCTCTGCTACTCTGCTACACTGTGAAACCTTTGCCTGATGTCCCGCATCGTTCATGTGATGATGTCATATATTCCCTCTCCTGATGAATGGAAATCGATTGAGCCTCAGCAGCTCAGGTGAGGTGTTGAGACGCGCAGTGGTTCAGCTGCGTTCTGCTCGAGGAGCCCGCGTGGAGGTCAGGGGAATGTGCTTCTGTAGTCACTGTTCTTGAGCCCACTGCAGCTCCTGTTCTGCGGCACACTGACAAACACACATACACACTGGAGCCTACTGTACGTCTGCGCGCTAAGCTGTTTGTGCTGGGCTGTGATAAATGTATCCGCTTAAAAAACATTTTCAATCAAGTGGCGTTGCCCTTGTTATGTGCAAGAGTCCTGCTCTGCTCGGAGAGTGAGTAGGCCGCGAGCACTTTATTGCTTATATTCCAAACAAAGAGCCCTGGAAGCCTGCACGCGATCAATCTTCCTCGCCAGAGGCCGTGACAGCTTACTGCCCCAAGAACACATTTAAAGCATCTAACGCTCTCCCGTCTCATACTCGCCCTAGACAGGCCCAAGCACACACCACCACCGTACAACAATGTTTACTATTCTTCTGCACCCGTTTGATTTTTAACGACCAATAACCGGAAATGGACTATGTCAGATTTCGATGTTGGGAAGGTGGGAGGGTGGCCAGCGCCAGTGTTTTCCTTCGTTTTGCCACATTTAGGAAGTATTTTCTCTTGTGGAAAAGATTATTCTTATCGAAGAAAAGCTTTCGGCATGAGTAGGATGAACGGTTCTAAGGGAAAGAACGAATGTTTTCGGGCCACACTGGAGCCTTTGTATGGAGAGGAGCGTGGGTGTCGGCATTCTTCAAATCTTCCCACTCAGCCCCCTTATTTTTCTAAACCAAACCGCTATTTTCTCACGGTTAGAAACACGATTTTCCACTGTGTGCAATTCCACAGTTCCACAGTCTGTAATTCGGTGTTAAAGCCTATTTTCTCGACAGAGATCTGAGATTTTGTATCATGCGCGCGCGTCAAAGTGAACCGTGAACCGTAGCAGGAGACACAATGGCGCGCGGACACACCTTTTGAATGAATAAAAACAGCGGAATGGCAGACAAGATGTGAGTACTAGACTGTCTCTCAGAAGGGTGTGCGAGAGACGTTATTCATTTTAATTTTTAATCATGTAGCAAGGTGTGAACGTAACAGAAACTATTTAGGCCTAACTGCTAAATTCATAAACAATATTAATGGCAGTGCAATATTCGATTATGAACTTGAAACATTATTTGTAAATATTAAAATAATGTGGTAGGCTACGCATGCTGTCGAAATTTGGTTTAATTATTATCGAAACATATAGCCCATAAAACACTTTTTTCGAAAGATTACTTGTAAAGGACTAGCACAAAGGCTTAATTCTATATTAACTGATTTTACACATCATAAAACATCAAAGTATACGGACCAACAACCGACTCCTAACTGTAGGCTATTTTATCTTTTTAATTTTCTTTCGATTTTGGTTATTTTGTTATTTATATAAACGTTATAAAACATTAATGTATTTTTGTTCACAGATAAATTAGCAGAGACCTTTCTGGGGAAAAAGGCCAGTGTGGCTACTCCTGAGAAACCGGGTGATTATTAGTGCGATGACGGCTGGCTATTCCGAGCTCGTTTTTTCCCGCAGCGCTGTCTTGCGCCGAGCACTAAAATGTGGACTTTATTTGATGTAAATAAAAGTGGTCATCTGACGTCCGAGCCCATGGATTCTTGTCAGTGTGCATGATGTGTCTGGCGCGCAGAGAGCTCGAACGCCCGCGTGGCCCGCTGACCGGCTGTTCTGGAATAAATCACGGCGCTCGAGATCTCGGCTGAGAATGAACTGCGATCTCAGCTTGACAGACTATTGTAGCCTATACATATAAAGACTTGATTTCTACGGCTACATGATAATACTACTACTACTACTAATAATAATTAGTAATAGTAGAAGTAGGCCTTGTAGCAGTAGATTATAATTACTATCTAATTACTAATATCATTAGGCCTACAATTATTATTATTCTAAAATGTATAAGACCTGCCTTTCATAACTGAAGAAAATCGAACTTTTACTATTACACTTGAACAAAATGCTTTTAAAATTCGAACTAAATTTACATAACAATTTGTAATTTGATTGATTATGAAAAACATTTTTTATATACATAGGCTATTATTTAACGCTCTCCTGAGCGTTTGAGGAGTACGAGAACGAGGATAGTTTCTGACCCCAAAAGACCAGCATTTACAGTCCAAAATGAGAAGGAATTCCGTTAACGAAGGGGCCGAGAACGGAGGCGCGTCCGATGAAAGGGCAGCTCGGGGCGCGAGGTTTAATAGCTGCTACTACAGACCCCGGTTGTGTGTGAATTTGTGAGCTTAGTGCGCTCGAGGGTGTTTATTTATATGACCGGAGGTGGCGGGTGCTCTACTGGCACTGTTGTCCGTGATGGATGAGGCTCTCTCTCTCTCTCTCTCTTACACACACACACGTAAACATATTGCCCAAGCTCACTCGCACTATTGAAGGGAACTGCTGCGTTGTTTCCGTACCTATTTAGAGCATATTGAACTGAATCATACATATTGCTGCCAGGTTGTGACGTTCGCTTTAGCGTGTTTTGAGGAGGTGCACGTCTGGCGACGGCGTAGGGCTTGGAAGGTGATGCAAAGGCTCTGCGTGGCGACGGCGTCGATTTCAAGTCATAACCACATATTAGCAGATGCTGTTGTTTGACCAGAACGGAGGGCACAAAAACAAACAGTAAACGCAGGACTCTTTCGAGTCTGTGCAAGCCGAGGCTGCGAGAGGGAAGGACAAAATTCGGCAGGTCTGCAGATCCGCTTCTCTTCCGTCTCCACAACAGAGGATCTGGACACAGCAGCCTGTCTGATTCGCTTGACTTCTTCATGCTTAGTCATAAAATAACTGACCTTTAAAACTGAATATTAAAGCAAATTGAAAGCATATTTTATTTGGTTTTGAATTACTTTCCCCAGAAAGGCCACCAGCTGACTCAAGGCTATATTTGAGAAAGCCATTTTCTGTACTAGCTGTGCACTTCTCTGCTGTGGAACCATACCAAAGCGGACCAAGGAGAGGTGAGAAGGGGATCGGAGGGGAGAGGAGAGTCTCAGCTGACCCCAGAGAGAGGCAGGATTCCCACTGTTGGAGCTTCTGACAAGCAGTAACACATGCAAACACCACCACCCACGCAGAGCCTCTATACAGCTGGCCACAGCTCTCCACACACACTCACACACACACACACACACACACACACACACACACACACACACACACACACACACACACACACACACTCACACTCACACTCACACTCACACTCACACTCACACACACACTCACAGGCCTGTGGGACATCCCAGCTGAGCATATGAGGATGTTTTTCGACCAACAGAGAACGCGTTCTGACGTTTTGAACCTTGGTGCTGTCTAGTGAACCAGGCCGCATTTCCACCAGTTTAGAACAGCACCAAGGATGCGTCATCAACAATAGGTGTTGCATGCAAAACAAAAGTTAATTAGAGCCATAAACAGGACGATTATATGACAGCTGTTCTGTAAAAAACGGCAGAACAGAAATGAGCAGTGTATGCAGCGTATGAAGCGTAGTGCTAGTGGGCTAGTTTTGTTTATATGGAGTGTATGAAGCGTAGTGCTAGTTGACTAGTTTTGTTTCTATGGAGGGAAAACTGCTTTTAGCCTCCTCCCTCTGAACGGGACGATGACACTCCCACCCTTTTTTGGTTCCAGCTCCGAACCAAAGTACCACGTTCGGAACCAGTTTTTGTCGGTGGAAAAAGGCTAAGAGAGACCCGCTGGTGCCAACTCTGCTCCCCAGACCCGTCAGGAGAACCTGTAGCACCGTCAGGAGGCCCTGTAGCACTCGAATAAGGGTTAAGATCAGAGCAGAAGTTTGTGTGCGTGTACGCGTGCGCGTGTATGTGTGTGAGTTTGTGCGTATTTGCGTGTGTGTGTGCATGTGTACCTGTGTGTGTGTGTGTGCATGAGTGAGTGTGTGAGGGGGGGGCTCCCTGTCTGGCCCTGACGGCTCGGTCACGCCAGCCTGCCAGCCTGACCTGCAGAGTGATGGATTAGGGTCAAAGGTCACCGTGCAGCTTTGGGTTCCCCAGCTCCCGGAAGTCTCCAGAACATGAGCTCTGGGCCTCGACCACGGAATTCCTATGGAGTGCAGGAGGAGAGAGAGAGAGAGAGAGAGAGGGGCGAGGGAAGAGGAGGGAGGGAGAGAGAAAGAAAGGGAGAGAGGGAGCGAGAGGGAAAGGGAGAGAGCTTTATGGAGGGGGGCTGGTGTGTGCTTATAGTACATTATCTAAATGTGTGTGTGTGTGTGCTTATACATTATCTAAATGTGAGTGTGTGCTTATAGTACATTATCTAAACGTGTGTGTGTGTGTGTGTGTGCTTATAGTACATTATCTAAATGTGTGTGTGTGTGTGGGGGGGGTGTTTGGTCTAAGTGTGTGTGGTTTGAATATGTGGCTTTCAGAGAGAAATTAAATGCATTTAGCCTGTTATGAGGTCAGTGGAATCACCTGCTGTCAACTAACTCGGCCTTCAAAAAGAAAGGTGTGTGTGTGGATATGGATGTGTGTGTGTGTGCGCATGTGTGTGAATGTTTCCATGTTTGGAAGTGTGTCACTTATGCTGGCAGTTGTGAGTGATCTGTCGACACACTGAGTACTAATGTGTGTTGAGAGGGTGTTATGGTGTTTCTGTGTTAAGCGTGTTTTGTTTATTTGATGGTGTGTATGTGTTTAGTGAGTGTGTGTGTGTGGTGGGACAGTGGCTGTGAATGAAATGTGTGTGTGTATCTGTGTACAGGGACAAAATACATCAAAATGTATTTTAAAATAAAATATCAAATACCCTAATTTTAAGTGAATCCAAATAAAATGCTATATTTTTGTATTTTGAAAATACTAAAAATACTCGTTAAAAGGAGCATCAGTTTGCAAACCTTCCATATCTGTCAATTTAATCTATCCCTTGATCAGTGCACTGACTCTGTTGATTAAGTGGACAGTGTTTGAGAGCAACAGCTTTTTCTGCCTACCTGACCTGCCTGTTACATCTCATATAGCCTGAATACTGCATCAGAGATGAACTCAAAGTCACAACTGAACGTGTCAAGTGGTACAACTAACCACCGAAATTATTGAGAGCCACAGAAAGTGGGCTTAAATCAACCTAATGCAGGTCTATTACCTTAAAATAACAACTTAAAATCAACCCAATGCAGTTCTATTACCTTAAAATATTGGCTTCAAACTCATGGTACACTGACATATAATACGGAGAATGAAGTCCAAAATGCTTGATATTGCACTGTTAGCATTTTTCCACCGACAGGGAACCGGTTCCGTTCCCGTTGACGAACCAACATTTGAATCATTTGGAGCATTTCAGCCAAACAAAAAACAGTTTGGATCGTGGCACTTTCGTTTGGAGCTGGAACCAAAACATAGTTGTTTTTTCCTGCGACCCCGAGTGGGTGTGTCATTCTACCATTCAGAGGGGAGCAGGCTAAAAGCTGGAGTTTTCCCTCCTCATCAACTGTTGCCATGAGTAAACAAAACTAGACAACTAGCTCTACACTGCAGACATTAACACTACACTGCAGACATTAACACTACACTGCAGACATTAACTAGCATTTTACACAGCTGGTTAACACTACACTGCAGACATTAACTAGCATTTTACACAGCTGGTTAACACTACACTGCAGACATGAACTAGCATTTTACACAGCTAATTTTTGCCGTTTTTACGGGACAACTGTCATATCATCTTCCTGCTTTTGCATCTCATTACCTTTTCTTTATGCAGCACCCTGTTGATGACATCATGGTTCGGTTCTAAACTGGTGGAAATGCTGGTTCATTAAAGATTCAAGGGATTCTGAACGGAACCGGTTCAAGAACGTGTTCTCTGTTGGTTGAAAAACGTCCTGTATAAAGCGGTTGATCAGGTAGGATCATGGCGCTTTTAACTAACTGGGTACCGTGTAAGCGTTAAATAGGGTAATATTGACGCCAAGGGGCATAAATATGGGCAAACATATTTTTCATCGTGTTGTGTGCCCCATACCCTCACTAGTGCCCCATACCCTGACTAGTGCCTCCATACCCTCATTAGTGCCCCATGCCCTCACTAGTGCCCCATGCTCTCACTAGTGCCCCCATGCCCTCACTAGTGCCCCATGCCCTCACTAGTGCCCTATACCCTCACTAGTGCCCTGCACTTTGCTGTGCTGTATTCTAAAGGTCCCAGACTGCAAGGGCATCAGTTCCTGCTGGGACCCACCTGCCTGCCTAACAGAACCCTAGTGACAAAGTCACCCTGTCCCCAGACACACACACACACACACAGACACACACCCCACATACACGCACTATGCCTTTACACAGATAAGAAAGAACCTCTGCGAAAAAGTCATCACACAGTTATTACACACACACACACATACACCATTGAGTGAGCTTTACAGTCATACACACACACACACACACACACACACTACTACACCATCATACACCACAAACACATACACTATGCTCCATTACAGACGTTCACCCACTACACATCAACATATTTATGTCCAAACCGCACACACACCTAAAAACAAATCAAACTTGATCAACTGTACTCAAATGATCTGGGCGTGAGTTAGACATGGTTCCAGTGTTAACTCCCCTCCCTTCCAGTGTGCAAATCAACACTCAACACTGGAACCATGTCTAACTCACGCCCAGATCATCTCTGAGTCACCCAGTTGCTCAAGTTTGCTCTTGTTTTTAGGTGTGTGTGCGGTTTGGACATAATATGTTGATGTGTCAGTGTGCAGTGAGTATGTTTGTAGCAGAGGTGTGTTTCTGGTGTAAATGTAGCATCGGTATGTGTGAGTGTGTGTGTGCCGAGTGTGTGTTTCCTGCCTTACTTGGCCCAGGCGAGGGCGACGGTGAGGGAGTTAAGTCTTTCAGAGACGAACAACGTAGTCACAGGAAGTGCGTCATAACAAAGGGACACCAGACCCTATTGGGAACAGCTGTACTGCAGGCAAAGATGGTTGATTACGAAGATACTTCCTGAGAGGACATTTCCTGTCCCCGGAAATGTAGGCAAATAGGGTAGCAGTAGTACACGCCCCGCACGAGGGGGGGCCACTTTCCCCCATTTATGCAGTGATCGGGCTCCCTTTTTAACATTGAGGTCTATGGCAGAATCCAACAATTTCCCAGAATTTGTCAAAGCCTTATTTTTCTGAGCAATGGATGCACATTTCGGACACGGTATCATGATCTCCAAACCCTCCTGTCCATTTCAGGAGAATGTCGTGACAGTATGACCCTCCAGTCGGGAGAAAATCAACATTAATGAAGGTGTACACCAAGTTTGTTTTGTACTCCGGCTTCTGTCTGGCGTGGAACCGAGGCGTTCAAACGTCAGTCATACGTCAGTGACACGCCCCTGTGCAGGCGGGGACTGAACCAGTGCCCGTCTCTGACTGAACTACACTTTGCCCTTATAGACATGAACTAGGACGACCCATCTTGCTACGCATTAATTATCTTTGCTGCAGGCTTGGAGAGGAGAGAAAGTGCATCATAACAAAGGGACACCAGACCCTATTGGGAGCAGCTGTACTGCAGGCTTAGAGAGGGAGTTAGAAAATGAAGCCAAAAACTACAAGCTTCCCATGCTGCTTCCTTATGTTGGAATGTGTAAAAATGTACAAAAATCAAAAGGATGCCTTCTTGTATGTGATTTCTGCAACAGAGGTACTTAAGACGATTTGATCTTCTGTTATGTAATGCTGTAGGGTAGACTGATGACACACATGTACAGCCAACTCTTATACTAAAAAATACTAAATTGATGTGCTATAATGCTGACCTACTCAATGTATCTCAACAATAATTTAATAAAACAACATCATAGTCATTTATTTCATCATCATTTCCCGTGCGTCATGTCAGCTGGTGTGTCCAGGGGTGGGGGGGGGGTCGTCTTTTTAGCTCCTCCCAGCTGACACTGGCAAGTCGCGTTTACAGTCAGGCACAATTGATTATTTCAAATGAGTAAATAAATACGAATTACTAATAATAATAAAAAAAGGTTGATGCCGAATGAGTCCGTAGACAGTAAAAAAAAAAAAAAAAAGATTCCCAGCTGTATTATGGACTGCACTTCCTCAAGACTCATCATCAAACATCTCTTTTCATGCCACCTCTCTTGTGGGTCCTCTGTCCTCCAGCTCGTGCCCTGGAAATCGTCCAAAGTTCGGCGTCATCAAGGACGTCTCATTTGTCTAATTGTAACCAGAGGAGGTGAGACCGAGGAGAGAAGAGAGAGGAGGGAGGAGGGAGGAGAGGAGAGAGGGTCAATACGCGAGGAAACACGAGAGCATCCTATGCTGAAGCGTTTTTTCAGTCGAAATTGTGCGATCATTGGTCCAAACTACCAAGGAGAAAAGTTCCCTCCCACGTCTGTCAACTTTCAGTTTCAAACAAGTTCGTAGCGATTTATTAGCGACAATAAATGAGTAGATAGACCAAGAAAAGATCTTTATATGCTGGAATTATCATGAACTACCATGCACACTTAAACAAAAAAATGATGCCTGTTTTGTTCATGCGTTGTATTTAAATAAGTATTCTTTCATGTCTCTAGAGCTATCATGCATTACTTCATTATCAGGGTCAACAGAATACTCCATGTTCATATGATATTTGTAGGCTTTGGTAGAAGTTCATATTCTCTGCAATATGTGTGTAACAATGGTCTGTTTATTCTAGCCTAAGAAGTGATGCTTTGCCGCATCATCAGTAATTGACGTCTCTTAAAAGTGATCATTTCTCATATAGGTCTCTCCTTGATTCCTCCATCCTCCTTACATTCCTTCTTGGTTTCTTTCACAAAATGAATTAGAAGGAGGGGCTAGGACAGGAGGAAGGGAGGGAGGAAGGGAGAACAGAAAGAGAAGTGAGATGCACCCTGAAAGCTCTACTGGGGAGATGTCTGCTGGATTTCATTGAGGATTCTGCTCAGGGAAGAGTGCAGCGCTGCACAGCTCACCGCTGCCCCCGATGGCTTCTGCAGGTATTACTGCACAGGAATTTATATGCACAGGAAGCGATGCCGTTGGGGTGGAGTGAGATCAGGTCTCTGCAGCTCTGATTGGTGGATGAGCAGAGAGGCTCCATTGAGGCTTCATAGCAGGCATCACAGCGACCAGCGGCACGATGCAGACTCTCTATTGGCTGCTTTAATTTGGCGGCGGCACGATGCAGACCCTCTATTGGCTGCTTTGATTTGGCGGCGGCACGCTGCAGACTCTCTATTGGCGGCGGAATGGTTGGTCCCACCAGAGAGGCACTAGTGACAAAGCAGTGTTCACAAGTGCTTTGAGGTGTTGAGTCTCTGTCAGATAGTATTCAATCATAATACATCCTGAAACATTTGTTCATGATCAAATTCATCACACACACACACACACACACCTTAGGCGCTCTCACCCTAACAGGTAACACACACGCAACTAGAGAGATGAGGTAAGCTGTGAAGCTGCCTCAGAGACCATCAGAGCTATACTGGGGAATCGCTGACAATCGGAAAAACTGACCTTGCTCGTCAGATGCCCCGCGGAGCATTCCCTGCCTGCTGGAAACGATCAACAATGCCATCCCACACCTATAAAACACATTCCGCTGTTAGTCAACCATTCCTGTTCCAGGGCTCCCCAAATCACATTCCACTGTTAATCAACCATTCATGTTGCAGGGCTCCCCAAATCACATTCCACAGTTAATCAATCATTTATGTTCCAGGGCTCCCCAAATCACATTCCACTGTTAATCAATCATTCATGTTCCAGGGCTCCCCTAAACATATTCCAGTGTTAATCAACCCTTCACGTTCCAGGGCTCCCCTAAACATATTCCAGCGTTAATCAATCATTCATGTTCCTCCCTGGTCCATATCACGGCGCCTGGTCCAAACACATGCCCCGTGGGACAGCACACGTCCAAACACTCACACACAGCTTAAAGGAGGTAGTCGCATGGCAACCAGGCCCGGAGACACAAATAGAACCGGCTCTGTGCTCTGCGCTCTTGGTCACTCTGCGTTCTGGGTCACGCTGCGCTGGGTCTGGGTCACTCTGTGCTGGGTCTGGGTCACTCTGCACTCTGGGTCACTCTGCACTCTGGGTCACACTGCTGGTCTGACCAGCTCCCTGCAGCTCTGTCTGACGGGCGGGAGGCGTTTCCTCAAATAAGAACTACAGAAGAGGATGGGGCAGTTTATCAGTACGGAGTACCTCAAGTTTTAGATTAGATGAGATTAGATTTAACTTTATTGTCATTGTGCAGAGTACAAGTACAGAGACCACGAAATACAGTTTGCATCTAACCAGAAGTGCAAGAAAGCACTGTAGTATATAAAATAGTGCAGTGTAGACAGTAGTATTCAGTTGGTTTACAGAAGGCGGTTTACAGAAGGTGTGATAGCAGTTACCTTATAAGAGCAGAATAAATATGGCTATGTAGTATGAACAATGTATGAACAACATGTACAGATATGTGCAGTGTATAGCAGTAACATTATAAGAGTAAGAATCATATGCAGTGTATTAACATAATATATTACAAGAAAAAAAGTAAATATGGATATTCAGTATGAACCATATAGATATGTACAGTATGTACAGCTATGCGCAGTGTGGTAACAGTACCATTGCAGTGCAGAAACAGTAACATTATAGGAGTAGTAAGAATAAGTGTATGTGCAGGATGAATAGTATGTAGAGCAGTAGAATATGGCCTTATATGTACGAACTGGACAAGAGGATGCAGTTCATAATTCTGCATTCACAGCTCAGCTTGAGGTTATCCTGAATTTTTTCCTCTAACTTCACTGAATTTTACAATAAAATAACACATAACGTGTTGCACCAAATGTCCTATGTTTGTTTTCCTTTAAAGATGGAGTGTGTAGCTTTTGAGGGCATCTAGTGGTGAGGTTGCGCAATTACAACCAGCCACGTACCCTTCAAGACCTCTCTAGAGACAGTGTTCTACTTTGTCCACTCTGGGCTTCCATGCAAAACATGGTAGCACAGGTGGACTGTGGAAGAGGGCCTGGTCCCTGCGTAGATGTGAAGGACTGACCTAATGAAAACGCAGTGATTCATAACAACACACCAACCAATCCTGCCATTAATATCATAATCCAAATCCTGCCATTAATACTATAATCCAAATCCTGCCATTAATACTATAATCCATCTCTGCTCATTAATACCATAATTAATCTCTGCTCAGTGATCCCATACATGCAACACACTGTAACATCCAACACATTGGTATATACTGTACATATTAATAAAACATTGCACAATGTCAACTAATTGTGGGAGTTTGAAGTTAGGGTGAAAGTCGTTTATGTTTGCTGAGAGAGAAGTTGAGTGCAAAATAACCTGAAGTAAATGTGTACTCTGTGTGAAATGCATCCTGGGATAGTTGACCTCCCAGGTCCACATGAGACCACTGCTGATGCCTCCTTAGGGAGTGGACGAGGGAAGGAAGGAGTAAACAGGAGGCATGAACATGTGACCTGAACTTGGCTGGTGAAACCTTTAAATGAAAGCAGTATGTAGACTGTGACTGATGATGGCATTCCACAAGTCCATGGGAACGCAAGTACAGAGAAAAAGGACGCATGACTGTGATGATGTGTCATGATGTAATCATCATGGTGTCCTCTATGGTAAAGTGGGTTGGTCTTTGACAGAGAGGAGACATAATCATTGGTATCTGTTTATTTACAAATGTATTGTTGGGAAATTACCAGGTTATATTTTAAACATGCGTGTTTTCTGGAATTCTGGTCCCTATCAGACCAGATCAAATGACTGTTTGATGCTCAAAATTCCTCGTATCCATTCTGAGTTGGGAAAGTCGGCCTTTTGTTATGGTGTCCCTACTTCCTGGAATAATCTTCAATGTAATATAAAAATGAACTCTCTACTTTCTTATAATCAATTCAGATCTGTAATCACAAACCTTCCTGTCAAGTTGTAAATGTTAATTCATTATTATTATTTTATTATTTTGTTTTATTTATAGGCTTAGGCCTGTACTTTCATTGTTACTGTAATCTTGGCTTCACTGAAAATTAGGACTACCCCCAATGAACCTCCGAGAATAAATAAAGGTTGAATGAGTGAGAATGAATGAAAATGAATGAATGAATGAATGAATGAATGAATGGGAAACACCTCAGATCTCTCCCAGAACACATGCTGGAGCTGAAGGTGTGGTCTTACATCAGGAGAGACATCCATCATGACAATGCTCACAACAGAACCCATTGGACCACAATGCACTACACATTGACCTCAAACAAAACTCTAGACTAGCTATCTAGTCTAGCATTCTCAACTCATACATTCATCTAGAGTAGCATACTAAAACTCACAGATCTTAAACTCACAGGTTAGCCTAGCAGATTTAGCTGTTGTGATTTAGTGGCATGTGAAGTCTGGCTTGGTGCATTGTCTGAACAAAACTGTTAGTTCAACCTCCACAACATTTAGTCATTTGTGCGCATCATAGTAGCAATTTCTCCTTCCTCCTTCCATCCTGCGTTTGGACATGTATCAGTTGCTTTTCATATCTGCTGTTTTATAACATTATCATTTGCTTATGTCATGTTAGTCAAAATTAACTATACTTATGGATGCTGAATAGTCGTTCCCAATAAAACTTATAGTCTTCATTTCATTGCTTGAGTCATTACATACAAAATTGTTATCAAATTCTGTCACAATGCTCTAGAATTGCAAAGAGCACATACCGTAAAAATGTGAAACGTAGCCTACGTATTCAGTGTCTTGTACTTACTTACTCCCCTAACTACAGCAATGTGTAACTTTAGTGTAGGCCTAGTTTTCAAATGGCTGTATGTACAAGTAGTATATAGTGCTGTCTTGAGCATGTTCAGGTAGTGTCACCGACATTTTTTTGCATTGGAAAACATTGCGAGAATACACTGTCACAATGAAAACATGACAAAGCCATTTGACTATCTTGTTCATAAACGATGGTGTCAAGACTTCTCATTTTGATGACGCTGGCCGTTTCATTGACATGAATAGCCTACTTGCTTTTGAGGAATGGACTATCCATTTTGAGCAAGTGACGTGCTTTTGCAGGTTATCCATTAGGTTTTGCAGTTTGCACTAATTGTTTTGAGAAATGCACTGACTGCTGTGCAAATGTTAATAGTGATGTGACAGCACCAAAGCGACTGAGAAAAACTAACGCCAGAAGAGCACTTCAGAGAAGGTAGAACGGAAGCCTGTAAGCTAGCGGGTGTGATGTCACGTTAAGAACCACAACAACTCTAAAAACGGTGATAGACGGAAAACTGCCAAGTCAACGAGGCAGAAAGTCTGAGGGGTGCGTCTTACCGGTGAAGTGAAGAGCTCTTGTGACAAACGAGGGGGTAGGATGCTCCGAACTACAGCCATGGAAGCAACACAAGACACCTGCATGGTTTTGCGTCGGCGCGATTGGGGCCCGGCTTTCAGCTCGAGGAAGACATGCCAGAGATGGAGCCCAGTTGAAGTAAAAGCAGTTGGGAGATGTGAAGTGGAACTAAAGCTCCGGGCACAACCCTCGTGTGCTGCAGGCATTTTAATGAAAGGGGTTATAGACCACAGCCTGAGCGCACATGACCGCACGGAGCCAATGGCAGCGCTGGAAGACTCGTAAAGCTCTGCAGCAGGAGAAGTGAAATGTAGCTCTCGCATATTTATGGCCGTGCTGGCCTCTGAAGAATGGACAGGTCAAGGTTTCAGTCGTTTATCTCCGCGGGTTGATGAATACCAAATGAGCTTCCCTTCACTGGCGTCTGAGACCGACTTCACAACACAGGCCGAGGAGCCCGAGGGGGACCAGAGGCCGCTGACTGCTGAGATTTCGGGAATTCTGGTAACTTTCATCTGTCGCTTCTGAACAGACGTGATAAAACAATGTTATAGTGTTACATCGGTTATGGAATTGCAGTGATATCTGGACTAGAGAAAACCGTCAGACGCCCAGACCAAACCAGGAGTCTCCAGTAATACAAAACCCAATCCCATCATCCAGTCTTCTCAGGCGTCTCAATCATAGGGAGTATTTTCACACGGAACGGTGTCGCCACCTTCTGGTTATAGGGTGTACTCACGTAATTAAGGAAATTCTAGATGTAAATACATGCTTAATTTGTACAGAATCCGCTATATAAGAAAAACTCTTTTGTGGCGTTTGAATTTCAAAATCAAAATTAATTTGACTTAAATCAAAGTGTTGACTATACAAGGACACGTAGAATCTAGAATTCACTGTCTAAAAACAGACACCATTGAACTCCTTCTTTCCTTGGCCTTTTGAAAACAGCAAAGCGTCAAAAGGATGCTCCGCAACAGGACTTTCTAATTGTCGTTGGACGGTAATAAAGTCATTAACGTAGAGAAACCAGACAGTGAGACAGCGCGTGGTTTATGGAACCGTCTGGGCTCTAGCCTTTGAAGGCTAACCCATTTGCGTCAGACCTCAACAAAACAAGCCACAGCCGGGCTTCTTTTTTCTCCTCTCTCTCTTTGTGTGTGTGTGTGTGAGAGAGAGAGAGAGAGAAAGAGAGAGAGAGAGAGAACTAGTGGGTAGCAGAGAGCTATCTTTTGCTGGGTTCTAATAAGCTTTCCCGGCCTGTGTTTGCGGCACACCACCGTATCTGTAATTGCGGCGGCTGGCTGTGGAACTGCGTTATTATATTGATATATTGATACTCAGGCGGGGCGTCCAAAACGCGGCACCGCGTCCGCATTCGCGCGCTTTGCACCCTATAAACAGTTAGGGCCGTGATCGGGCTTTATTGCAGCTCGGCTACCAATATCGTCTTCCCGCCCCATACAGTACGCTCTACCGTTTCAGAGCCTTCGCATATCTTCGCAACCATCTACTGTGGTTGAGAAATTACTATTTGGCAACTAAGCCTACCGACACTACACATAATTAAATGACATTGCGAAGGCACCGCAAGATCAAACTTCTACACGATGAAAACATTTGTTTCAACTAAAAGAAATCTTTCATTTAATCTTTCGGAACGAAACCGTCTGCAAGGTTCTGCGACTCGAAATGATTGTGATTTAGATTTTCAGCACAAGTGGAAAACAGGGCGAGGGTGGAGGGAGGATTGCGGAAGACCTGGATTAATTATTCTGCTGGGCTATTCATTTTTTATTATCATTTATCGATAGTCATGAAGCGAAAAAGCAGGAAATTACCACTAATTTGTTTTCCTACTTTTTTAATTAACCCCAAATGTATCCATTTGTACCCAAAATTATTGCAACATTTAATTAAATTACTGTATTTCTGTTCATTGGAAAAAGAGGATTGCAAGTCGTCGCTTTATTTACAGTGATCATTTTATTTCGTTTGCTTTTTTTCCCAATAACTGACCTTTGCCTTAAGTCAAAATAACATTAATTCAATGAGGTACTTTCTATGTGTCCAGTGCTATACGCTTTAAAAAATCTCACAGAATTGAAGTTCTGCCTCAATACAAAAACATGTAAATTCAAACTCACAAAGTCAGTCCTCAACATTTCTTCGAGACTTTTGATGCAAGTAGGTAGTTAGAAAACATAGGTAGTCAACACATAACACCAAATCACAAAACTACACAGAAAAGACAATAAGGGCAAACGAACATGCAGTAAACAGCATTAAATAGAGACCATGTCGCATCACAAACTACACTCCCTGAACACAAGAACGGCAATACTCAACCAAGTCATTGGCTGATGGGAAACGGAATAGACAAACATTAAACGCTATAAAAACAGCAGCTACCAGAGATCACGTAACGGATATCCACAGAAAGCCTGTGCGCAAAAACACCAACACACCAATCAATGACCCCTGTGGCCCAGGAAACGTTAGCCCGGCCTATAGGACCTTAGTGAACACCACCGTACATTTCACGGTGCGGGAGAACTCGACATTTCGGTAAGAGCTAAGCTGTCCACAGTCCCAAACGGCTCTCGCTCTCTCTGTCTCTCTCACTCTGTCTGTCTGTCTGTCTGTCCATCTGCTCTCCATTGGCTCAGTGGTGTTTAGGTCGTTCTTTATTACACTTCTTCATCTTCATTCGGCGGTTTTGGAACCAGATTTTCACCTGCCTCTCAGTGAGGTTGAGCACCCGCGCCACCTCGTACCTGCGGTCACGGGAGAGGTACATGTTAAAGAGGAACTCCTTCTCCAGCTCGAGCGTCTGGTGTTTGGAGTACGGGCAGCGCTTTTTCCGGGTCGAGCTCGCGTGGAGCCAGTTGGACGCGGGGTTATCTGCAAGAGCAGGAGGAAATAGTTATTTTAGCCATGCGCTCAGCTCACAGTATTTTATATTAAGGCACAGCAACTGCAAAACGATTATTATTATTATTATTATTATTATTATTATATTAACATGCACCATTTCATTTTTTCCTATTCGAGTCTGGTTAGCCTAAATGGTAGGTCAACCAGCAGCCTATAGGTCCACAGGGGCCTCCTAATCACCCTCCAAAATCATGACCGACATTTTTTAATAATTTATCTGTAATACAATAATAGAATAACTTTCTCTATAATATAATACAAATATCTTTCCTTGTGATATGCTTGTAATATATTGTACTCTTATATTTACTGAATGCGTTTAAAACGAAAACGATTTTGGTTAGATATTTGTTTTAAAGTAATATTTTACTCAACGAATACATTACATGTTTAATTAGTGACTAATTGTAGTTTTAGATTACCTCTTTGACTGGGGGTTCATGGGCATTTAAAATCGAATATGCGGCAAATACTTGCAGCGAAATAAGGCTTGTGCTGTTTTATGTTGTCGCTACACACATCTAGTTAAGCCTCGCGCAGCGTGACGCCGCTGCTTCGGCCTGTGGATTTCATAAACAACCGTCCGCGGCCTCCTCTCAATCCATCCCATCCGTTCAGTCATAATTTCTATTTCATTACAAATTATATTTCTTTATATTTCTTACAGATTATATTTCTAGGAACCTAAATGTCAGTGATATTTGTTGCTACATCACTATTGGATCCCTCGAGTGCGCGTGGGACTTACTTGGCTCGACATCTGGCTTCTCGTCAGCTGCAGTGGCACTTTTCTCGGCACTGCTCTGGGGAAAACCGGACGCGGTGTTGCGCTGCGTCTCTTGCTCTGCTATACAACTGTCTTCGTCGATGTCCGCGACCAGCGTCGGTGGTTCCAGAGTGGTGCAGCCGTTGCCACCCGACAGAGGCTCCGGTTTAATCTCGTGATGCACGTTTGTGGCCAATCCCGAGTATGACAGCGGTGCAGATACCGGTTCCAGGGTCCAGGCGCGCAGAGCCATTCCGTCGCCTTCCCCCGTCGGGCATGGCTGGTGAGCGTAGGGATGATACGCGCTCGAGGAGGCGCGGAGCGCTGGATCAGGAACTGAACTCCACGGTGCCCCGAAAATGGCAGATTTGGTCTGAAAGGGGCACTGCTCCTGGTCGCCATACTCGGGAAGCGCGAGCTCTCTCGTCTGGTGCAAAGCAGCTCCCGAGGAATATCTGGATGCCAAATGATCATCTGTCTCGTGCGTAATGTGCGTATCAGCGTAGTAACTCAGTGTCCCTAATGTCGACATCACAAAGCATCTAAAATCCGCCGCAACCGGGCGTACACACCCACTGTAAAACGCACACAAAGGCGGAATCCGCAGAAATCAAGTAACTCCTTGACTTCACTGTGAACTACGGACCTCTAATAAGTTGAATGAAGACTGGGACGGGATTGGACGCCACGGTCACGTGACAATGAGGCAGAACAATGCGGGGCAGTGGAAGCCTGGTGCACCACTGCAAATGGCCACCATTTTACAAGTCATCTTTTAATAGCAAAGCCATACGCTTTTATGACGGAGGATGTCGTTTTATACATACTGTTAGGTTTATGCAATCAGATGTCAACGTCGCTTTGATTGCTGGATCTTAAACACAGCTTGTGGGAGCTATTTGATTGTTAAAATGGTTTAGACATGACATGAGTAGCCTATACATTGTTATTAGGCCGCCTCATGTAGATGAATGATTGACATGTGGTGTAAAATGGCAATCCATAAATTCGTAACATTCTTACACTACACGTAAAATATTCCATAATGTTTGCATTTCCCTACAGTTTACGTGTATAGACAGAAATAGGATATATTATACAAATAGGATACACAGCTGTGAAGTACAGGGGTCGGCTTATATTATAATAATAACAATAATAATAATTGCTATGAATTTTAGTGAGCGGTTGAAGATATCAAACCTGTGTAAATATGACATTGCCCACTAACTTCCAAATAAAACCAGATCATTTTTACATTTTGGGGGAGTAGCTTGCAACTAAGGTAGGCCAATGAGCACAGATTTCTACAATATTAGGAACAGTAGAGTTTAACGCTACTGCTTTATCTTCTGCATTCTTAACCCAAAAACTCGCAGTTAAAATTGACCCGATTTGAATTATTCAACATGTTAATGCCCTCTCCAGCAATTTAATATTAAAGCACAATGTTGGAGGTTATACAGTAGACCTATAGTATGTAATATTAAAGCACAGTGTTGGAGTTTATACAGTAGGCCTATAGTATTTTATGGAGGTTTGAAACAACAGCCACTCCAGCCTTATACTACACAGACTGCTAAAATAGCCCAGAAACCATTACATACTTTTTTGACCCAGCAATGCTAATGATTTAGTTAATAAATGCTTAACATGAATTAACAGATATTTTATAATGTTAGCAGAAGTTAAATATTAATCAAAATGATGATGAATTAGTATGAGCATTTTATGAAGATGTGTTTTATTTTATATTTTTAATGACAATAAAGTTTTATAGAAATGTGGGTGAGCAGTCATTACACTACGTACATTCAAACGATGGAACAGCTCCATGCAAGCGATAACAACCCAATAGGTCAATAGGTCGCTGAGATCTGAGATTTCGGAGAGCATTTCTGAATAAAGCAACACTGCGTCCGTGCCCGCGCTGCATGCCTGCCCAGCTAGTTGCTGGCTGGGCCGAGCTGGCCCCCCCTTTCGTGCTCTGCGGGGCCCTCCAGCGCTTCCATTCTTTTTTAACCTTGTCTCGCGGAAGGCCGGGCTGATTGGGTGCCATAACCGTCCACTTTTATCGGGGGGTTATTTGGTTGTTTCCCTCTGTCGGTTACAACCCTCTGTCTGGACCCAATATCGCCAATAAAGCCCCTTTGTGCCTCTGGAGCGCGCGGCAGACGCATCCGGCGCGCGGGGGGTGTGGTCGTGACGGCTGTGAATTGATCGTAACCGAGGCCTTGTTGCTCTGTTCACTCTCAGAGAGATTCCCAAGCTCATCGGTTCTTCCTGTGTTTTCTTTGAAAATGACCGCAGTCAGCAGAAAAGCCTGCGCGTCTGTCCGTGCGTGGTCTGGCCAGCATATGGGCTGGGCTGGAGGCATGTTTGGGCTACAGTGGACAGACCTCTGTATGCAAAGAGCCCGTGGGCAATGCTGAGGTTGAGTCGCCGTGGTGTGTCATCTGAAGCCACCGGGTGGATGTACACGCGGGTTGTTTATGGAGTCTTAAATGTCCGGGAAATCTCGGATCCTCGCTGGTTTGGATGTTTCGCAGGCTCGCGCTGAGGCAATCAAGACAGTTTCGTGTTGTGGAGTTAAAATGAAAAGCCCAACAACATGAAACTACCTAAATCACGCAACAGCCTTTAAAACGACACTTCTCAAACATACTCATTTCTTTTGGTGCAATGAATAATGTCATCTTAACCCTGATTGCATTGAATCTTGAATGCATTGAATGCATTGTCAATTACAACAAGTTGAGATTTAATTAAATTCCAAACTAAACATACAATTCCTACATTTTTTTTCCTGAAAAGACAAGCCAACAATACTATGGACATGCACTAGACTTTACAGAAGTCTGGTTAGGCCTTTATTCTGCGACATTGGGCGCGTAAATTAGTTTACCGTGTAAAAATGCACCTTAAACGCGAAACAGGCCCTGTGTGTTCTTGTCCGGAGAGAGAGAGAGAGATCACTACCACCGGTACATACAGTGAAGGGCCTGAACAAACCACAAAATACCCTTTTCCTCTAGTAAGACACAGAATGCAACCCCGAGAATGAGTCGGTGACGCTGTAGAGTGTGTGTCCATGAGTTCATGAGTTTATTCGTTTTCTCGACACATCATCCGTTCACAGTATATACTGTCGGGGCCAGTATTAAAATAATGTGGGACCACCGAAACGGCGAACCCACCAGTGTTAATCGCTACTGAATATCTGCAGGTTCAACAATCATGGGCTCGCGCCCATTTTAAAACAGAATAGTCCCCCACAGAGCAAAATATGCAGACTTTTTCATCCGACCTTTAATCATGTTTCAGGCAATTAAGCTAGAGTCGTGAGAAAAAACATGTCCATAACAGCGAGTCATAACAGCCACTTGACTTGACCATGCAAAGATGCCGATGCTATGTACAATAGTAAACCTCGTCCCACATAGCCCAGGCGAACCCTCTAATAGTGGAAAACGTGTCCACCGCTGTCAGTTCTGCCCGTAGACATAGCCTTACTCAAGGTTTCCTGGAAACTTTATAAATAATGAGGACCAATATTCACAACAAAAACGTGGAATAATACTGACATATAAACAGATAAAAACGTCAACAGTACACGACAATAAATTAACAATATTCTCCTGCACAGTTAGACATGATAAAACTGGGCACGCGCGGAGGGCCAGGAGGGAACTCAGGAAAACCCGTAATTAGCCGAAAGCTCTCGAATCCTGTTCTCGCGACTCATCTTCTTGAGCTTCATCCGGCGGTTCTGGAACCAGATTTTCACCTGTCTGTCCGTGAGGTGCACGCTGCGGCTGATCTCCAGGCGCCGCTCGCGGGTCAGGTACATGTTAAACAGGAACTCCTTCTCCAGCTCGAGCGTCTGGTGCTTGGTGTACGGGCAGCGCTTTTTCCGGCCGCTCTTCGCCGTTAGCCAGCTGGCCGTGCCATCACTCCGCGACTCACCTATGGAGAGGGTCAGGAAGATAGCACTAGGGTGAATCTTTCTCTCCCCCCTCTCTCTCTCTCTCTCTTTCTCTCTCTCACACACACACACACACACACACACACACACACACACATAAATGCACACGCATTTGCACAAGTAACACTTAATACTAAAATGCAAGGTCTTCCTGTTTGTTTTTTTGTCAAAAAGTACATTTTATTTACTCACTTAATTCAATGTAATTTTAGTTGCAAGTTAAGTAATAATAATAATAATAATAATAATAATAATAATAATAATAATAATAATAATAATAATCTGTCTGCCGTCTTCTCTGCTATGCTGCTCTAGCTCCTCTAGTCTTATAGTGAATAAATGTATTATTATTATTATTATTATTATTATTATTATTATTATTATTATTATTATTATTATAATGAACGTTTATGGTCACTATTATTGTTTGTAATAATACAACTCTAATAACAAAACATAACAATACAAATAAGATCAATAATAATAATAATAATAATACTCTTATTATTAATACTATTATTATTCGTATTCTTCTTATTGTTGTTGTAGTGGGTTAATGTTTGTGATTTAAAATGGTTAATCCACAAGCCAATTTCAATCAGGTGCATTCACTAGGCCTAACAATAATAGAGCCATGGCAATTTGATAAGCAAGTAAGACATAATAGAGCCATGGCAATTTGGTAAACAAGTACACCATAATATAATCATGGCAATTTGGTAAACAAGTACACCATAATATAATCATGGCAATTTGATAAGCAAGTAAGACATAATAGAGCCATGGCAATTTGGTAAACAAGTACACCATCATATAATTATGGCAATTTGGTAAACAACACTATAATATAATCATGGCAATTTGTCACCAATTTACAGCTCAAAGTCAAATTTTAGAGCTCAAAGTCAAATTTGGCACGCATTATTTCGTTTCCATTCTTTGACATTATGTGCAGGTATGGATATATGTAGTATATAGCATAGATTTACATGACCTGTAAATAAGTCATGCAAATATGTTATATAATTATTTTACGAAGTAGTAGGGTTAAGATCCGAGGTTTGCTTGTCCTTCCTGAAAGAGGAGAGAGGGCAACCGGTGTCATGAAGAATGGTGATAGCCTCTTACTCTACGCTGTCTCTGCGTGGAATGACTGCTGTCACATACATACACACACACACACACACACACACACACACACACACACACACACACACACACACACAGTCTACCGATCTGTGTCCACCTCTGTGTTGCACACATACTGACACAAACTCATGTTTATTTTCTAAAAAACATTTTACCCTCGCGCTGAGTAGTGCTGAGTTTATGCGGACATACTGACATCACGGTCCAGTAGTTGAACGGAAGTTGGAGTTTTATTGCCACCTCACTGTCTGCAGCGGAAATAGTGCCGATTGGACTACTCGGCTTCCATTTAATCGCAATTAAGAGACTGAGGATGAAGGCTTGCATTTAATGTTGTCGGTCAGTAGCCTATTCCGGTGTGTGTGATGGGCTATGCCGTGATAAAGAAGGTGAATGGTGAGCATCTCGCAGAATCACAAAGATACGGGAAATGCCACATTCGTGTGCAATGCACGTGCTTTGGATTGGACGCGCAACACCTCGTCATGTAATAATAAAAACAGTAAAGGGAATTGCCGCTCATTCTAGCGCTGTCAAACTCTCAAAGCCTGCCTCTGATCGGGCGCGCGTACCGGAGTGACGTGAGTAGCCTATACGAGCACCGTTAAAATCACTAAACACAGCGTTTCCGTTTCCCATCTCAGATAGGATGCATTGCTACACAGCGCTACCACTTTGTGGTCACGCCTTAAAAATCGATCCACTACAATCAACACAAAATGTCGAGAAAAACACAATGTTACCTTTCTTCGGCTTTGCAGAGCTGTTTGCGAGGCTGTCCGCGGGCTCGGGCGACGACGAGGCACCGGCGGAATAGTCCTGCGTCTCCTTGTCTCGCGCTGGTGTGCAAGGTGCGCATTTAGGGGGTGCGTCGCTCTCTCGCCTGACTGTCTCTGGTGCAGGCGAGGCCGACGGTGAGGTGTCGAAGCAGGCTGCGCGTGGTGGAGGAAAGTGAGGGGAATTGGACTGAAGCTCAGAGAAACATTTTGAGGTCGTGTATGTCTGAGACAAGCGGAAGTAACCGGGTACGGGAACGGTGCCGCTGCTGTTCACTGGACACGAGTCTGGCGTTCCGCGCGAGTACACCTCCTCGGTCAGTGAGTCTTTGGGACACTTCTCCGGTTCGTACAAACAGTACGAGCTCTCTTCCTTAATACTCGGGGAGAAGGTGCGGGCAGGTTGGCTGATGGTCTGTTCCACGCGACACGACCGAGACGCCCCCAGCCATGCGTCCATGCCCTGCGGATAAGGGCTCGATGATGGGACCACAGTCTGAGACTGACCCTCGCTGCGTTTAAATCCAGGGAAATAGCCACAGTTAGGTAGTCCGTAGGAATACTCGGAACCAGTGGGCAAATATAAGCCAGCGCTCGGGTAGCACGAGCCGCTGCCCTCGATCCGTCCGTTGATTAGGGAGTCCACCAGAAACGAATTTCCAGCCGGGTTATCCGAGCATGACATCTTTGTGGTATATTTTGACGGAGGAAGGATCCCTGTCTGGCTGACATTTCTTGTACAAAACATGCTGAATATAATTACCGATAACCATACAACTCGGCGCTAGCTAACAGCCAATTAAATCGCAACAAGGGGAGAGACTCCTCCCATCGCCTGTACGTAGGGACAAAGTGCGGTGTCCTTTTCTGGACGTGGGGCTTAAAAAAAGAGTCAAATGTGTATTACATCCTATCTGTTAAGTCTGAAATTATGAGCTTGTATACGCGGAATGTGACACTGAGCGCATTTCTTTTTATGATGATCGTTGTCATAAACACTAACTCTGGACACACACGGGCTCTCGGACGTATTCTCCCAAACACACACCAAGGGGCACAAATGCTGGACATGCGTTCAACAAATTCAACAGAATTCTTAAATCCCCAAATATGTGCCAGTAATGAAAGCTATGGTGCGCCCAACGTAGAGAATTTATATCGACAAAATGTGATTCAGGGCAGTAGTCTAATTGCTTCGCTGTGAGGTAAACAATAACCTACTTGGTTAATATAATATATTTGAGCTCTCAAATACAATTCAAGGGCATATGTTCAATCTTCCCCCATGTTTTAAAGATACAGAAAATGCTGGGTGTGGATGGTTGCCATGAATACGCAGTTGAGATGAAATAGCGTCTGAGGTGCAGGCCGGGATTTTACAGTATTTGGGATATTAAATCTCTTCAATCACCAGTTAAATGAATAGGCCTACTAACTGCGGTTTCAACATTCTCTCAATGTGGTGGCTCTTCTCCTTAAGAAAATGAAACACAATCAAATACATTTTAGATAGACCATATTCTCCATTTAAAGTATTTGGTCATGGCCTCCTCACGATCACGTTTGATTTTTACACGGGTTCCAGAGTTCACCGAGACATTTTAATTCCTAATTTTGAATAACATCATGCTTTTTAAAAGTCAAGAAAAAATACAACCCAGTTTCTGAATGTTTGTTTTCAAATGGCCTCGCTTCAAATCCCTAATTCAAAATAGTTTGCATGTGGAGAACAATCCATCTTGGGTTAAACTCACATTAGGATCATGTAACAGCGGTCCAACAAATAAACTCACGACGTAAAATATGTGCCGTTATACGGGCGCTCGTGTGCTTAACCTGCCTTTTATCGAGTACCGGTTATATGCCCCCTCTCTCGTGTCAAATAATGTGGCATTTTATGATATCCTGCGGAGGTTCGTTTGCTCGAAAGCACAGCGCGGCCTCGGAAATCCAGTGTCTCCTTTTCCCCACAAGTCGGTTTTGGCTCGTATGTGCCTCGCGGGCCCGTTTCCGTTTTACCCTTTAATACTTCTCCAAGTAAGACACAATATTTATAGAGACGGAGAAAGCTTAAATCAGATATTCCAACAACATGAAGTTACCTGAATGTATTAATCACACTCACGCAAAACGGTGACTAGATGTTGGTCAAAGTGAAAGGGTTGTGACAAGCGACATCCAAGTCTAGTTTAGTTTGAGTAAAATCTCGCAGCACCGTTACAGTTTAGGCGTTTCTGAGCCGTAGGCCGTGTGTCTTCTTCACTGCGCTCTCAATTCAAAATATTCTGCTCTTGGGCCACACACAAGAAGGGCAATATATAGCGATAGTCTCTGACCACTGCCGCGAACTTCATGTTGATATAGTGTTGTTTTCGTAACAAAACTACATTTACCCTTTATGTTGACCATTTGCGCATGGTAGGCAATTTTAGTAAGTAGGGTTCACCTCAACCCTCTTTTAATTAGTCCCACTTCCTGTTGTGTTAAACTAGACAGACATAGACAGAAGCATTTCTCTGTGACACACTATCATAAGCATTCTCTTATCAAATACAGCGCGCACAGCATGTGGATTTACCTGAGCTCGAGAAAGTCTCTCACGCTAGCGTTCTCCTCAGCGTCCGTACGGCTGTGTTCAAATGATCGGCCATGACATTGATCTGGGCAGCGCCCCCTAGCGGCTCACCCTCGGCTCAGTGAAGCGAGTTGAGCCAGGGACTCCAGCGTGGTGCCGTGGTGGGACGCAGAGACAAATGATCCCGGAAAAGCCCGTGAACACCAGCTTTCAATGGTTTTAGCCGCTGTTTGTTGCCCCTTAGTCACAGTTAATAACCTTGGTCTCAGACAGTTTATTGCGCTGCACTCCAATTGTACAAATGCTCCAGTCTGGGCCGCCTTTTATGGCCAAGTTGCTAAAGCAACCGAGGGGGGATGTGCCGTAATTAGGTCGAAATTCCAGAGAGCCTCAAAGGATGCGCGAGGCAGAGCGGCCGAGCGCAGCTCCGGTTGTCCAAAGTGTGAGCTGTTATTAGACAACTGTGTGCCATTAGGCTGTCTTATTGCTCTCGCGGATGCCATTAAGCATATTCCAGAATATTCGTAGAATTTCGTACACAACCCCCAACTTTTTTCATCTCTTTTTTCATTTCATGTGCAACCAAACAAAAGTAAACCAGAAACCAGACAAAATGCTCATGGAAATATAATTATAGTGTGAAGGCTCATAGTAAGAATGGAATATTAAAATCACAGTGACTTCTTTTGATCCAGACTCAGTGAGCACAGCATCTTCAGGTGCCCACATGAGTCCCGCTGTTAGTCATGTGATATGCATTTGATTTTTCACAGTGTAAATAATCTATAATTAATCATTTGTGGTTAATAAGACATTGAAGTGCACTAAATAGTTACAGCTCGAATAATAACACAATTTTGTATAATATTTCCATGTTTTTCTTTAACACTTGTGCACTAGGATAGCTAACATTAACACTTTATAGATTGGGCCTCAATGGCATCTAAGCACTGTTTAAGTCCATGTTAAATTTAATTTCACACTGTGTGTTTTAATGTACACAATGAGAATGCATTGTTTAGCCCATTGTTCAGAAGGTATTAAACACTATTTTTTTCCACCGTTATTTCTGTTTCGTCCTTCATACTGTTTGCAGTTTCTAATAGTCATACACATTCTGTGTGTAGTGCTTCCCTAATTCCCTATTTCATACTGTTTACAGTTTCTAATAGCCCTGCGCATTCTGTGTGTAGGCCTAGTGCTTCCCTAATTCCCTAATTCATACTTTTTACAGTTTCTAATAATCCTACACATTCTGTGTGTAGTGCTTCCCTAATTCCCTCTATCGCCTTTGTGTATATCTCTCCCGGTTCTCTCTTTCTATTGCCATTGTTTATATTTCTCCTACCAAAGACAATGTGACGAAAGTATATCTACAGACGAAACAAACAAGCAGGACACAATTTATACACTACTATTGGAAAGAAACTAGTCCCCAGAGGCGGCATTGGTACACTATAGACTCAATTTTACTTGTGGCAAGACAACCTACATTGTTCATTTAAATATTAACAAATAAAGGGGAGAGTCTCGTTTGTGTAGTGTTAGTGTTCGCCAACATTAAAATGACCTGGTGGTTGCCGCTTGGGTTAATAGTATTTTTTTGATTCATTGAGACATCCATGGTCTCGCGTTTAGGAAGGAGTTCCGTAATCGACACCCCCGATCGTGACAGATATTTGATCCGTGATTCAATTTATGTTCCTAGAAGCTGCGTATAGCAATATACATCAAACATTTGATACCAAGCCTGCTAATAGCCCACACCATTAGACGCAGGCAGGAAATCTGCTGCAATGACACCAGGATTTATTGTAATTATATGAATGTGTCTAACTGATACAGACACACTCAAATCCGCAACAGGCCAATTTGTCTAAAACCCATAACCTGGGTATATCTCTTTCTCGTTTTCTTTCTTTCTGAAGAGGACAAGATGGCGGGGTTCTGCACTTTTCAAATATCCGCCAAGTTTGACTTTCACACTCCAGGCCTTTTAATTAAAAACAGCGCGAACACCTGAAACTCTTTTTAAAGACGTGACTTAAACCTAACACAAGATGTAGGTAGACGCGACATTACACGACCGAGGCGAAAAATTAAGAATAACATGGAATAGATGGATAGATAGATAGATAGACAGATAATAAATATAAAGTCTACTGAGTAACTTTCATAATATTTTCTAATTGTGCGTGCGCAAAAGTACAAACAAAATAATCGTTGAAAAGGAAGTACAATATTGATAGATTTAAAAAGTCCCCAATTCCCTGACAACGAACCTCCCGTTGGGTGCTTGACATGTTTAAGATACATACAGAGCCATACAGTGCATTGGGCCACACCGTTAGACATTAGTAGATATTATTGCCACAAATGTACCCATGAGCGCAAATGGACATAGACTGCAATTATGTATAATAATAATAATAATAATAATAATAATAATAATAATAATAATATCCATTGTAATTAGCATGGCCATAATAATCACACAATGACCCGCAAGTGGGGGGGGGGGTGCCCTGCCGTGGAACACGACACATTGCAAATAATGTTTTTTTTCTTTAGTTCAGAGCACGAAGGGGCATCACAACTGAGCTGTGAAGAGAAATCCTGATTCCAGTTGCAGTTTGGAGTCCGAAGGGCGGAATGTCGCCCACAGCCGCGAACTTGAAATTAACCATCGCGTCTGTGCTGTCCCAGCGCGGGCCTCTCGCGCTCCCAGCTCGTGGCTCACAGCAGTGGGTTCGCGCTGTAGTACTGCAGCCGGTCCCGGTTCAGCTTCTTCTCCTTCATCCGCCGGTTTTGAAACCAAATCTTGACCTGCCTGTCGGTGAGGTTCAGCATCCGGGAGAGCTGAAGGCGCTTCTCCTTGTTTATGTACACACTGAAGAAGAACTCTCTCTCCAGCTCCCGGATCTGGTACTTTGTGTATGGACATCTCTTTTTCCGTGTCCTCTGGCCACCTGAGACACACACACACACACACAAACATACCTGCAATCAGCTATCCAGAAACACATCTACAAACACTAACAATCTGGACCTCTCTCTAAACACACAAATACACACACACACACACACACACACACAGGTACTGCTACCTCTCTTCATGCAAATGCACATTAGTTTTCTCCGTGTTGTATTGAGCGGACTGCTTTACATTGTTGCTGCATATTCTAGTGATATTGCTGTGAAATCACACACGACGTTCCTCGGTCTCTGAGGCCGGTGTAATCCGACAGAACAGAACTAGACCGGCGCGAGGGAACTGGCAGGCCAAAGGAAGACCGATGGCCTTGGATGTAAATCAGAATGAATTCGGCGAGTTACCGCCTGCTTTATACAGAACACGCAAAGGACAGGAAATATAACCTCTACAGATCCGTATAGTGTACACGGAGGCAACACACTGACTTGTATAATTATACACCTATACTGCGACTATTGTAGCAGCCTAATAATTAAAGAGCACAGTAATGCTTATTAAACGCTCCACTAACTCATTTTGGTGTAATATTATTTGTCTATTAATTACCCAATGTCCAAAATAAACGTCTATGAAACAGTTCAAATCTTTTCTAAAGTAGACTTAAACTTTAAAAGGGGAAACAGACTGTGTTTCACGGCCAATTTCAATCTCAAGCACGTGATCTTGCGTTTATAACAAAGTTTTGTTGGGCTAGATCTACGGGCCCTCCATAAACCTTATGCGCTTATAAAACAGCATATAAAAGCTTTAACAGCGGCGCGGAAGATTGCAAACTTTCGCAGAGCTGGGCCGTGCGGGTATACGTACTGCCACCGCTGTATTTCTCCTCATTGTTGCCGGAAGAGGATTCAGGGCTGCTGTTCTCCTCGCGCCGCACTTTCTCCCCCGTTTCCCGGCACGTGTCCGAGCCGGACTCCGGTGCAGGCGGTGGTTTGCTGGCGGTCCTGTCCACCGGCTGCTCCGTTGACACACTCTCTGTGCTGCCGTACGCGGTCTCGAAGAACTGGTCAAACGCCTGCGGTAGGACTCCGTTCCTGCCCACGCCGCCGTATAGATTGGACGTGTGGCTGGGCGCGGAATGATAGACAACCGAGTTGTTTTTTGCAAACATTTCCCCCAGCGTCCCGGGGCTCGATAGACAGTCCCGGTGCACCACGTCGTCCGCGCTGCAACAGTGGGACAGATTGCCCCGGTGGTGCCATTTGCTGGCTGTGTCAATGCCATATTCCCTGAAGGAGACCTCCCTTACGGACTGGACCTGCGGGAGACTGGGGGACGAGTACGAGTATGTCATGGGGCAGGACGACGGGGTCTGGGGCAGGAACGGCGGGAGGCTCGAGAAGTCCGTCCCGGACACGTAGTACGTGCAGCTGGGTAGATACATGTTCGACCCAACGGGCACCCGCTCGTCAAAATCCATCATGGCTCGGGGCTTGGCCGGGCTCTACACACGCGCTCCGGCGCGGCTGCTGCTGCTGTTGCTGCTGTGCCTTTGAAGCATATTCGCGCAGCTGAAATTTTCAGACGCGAGCTGACGTGGAGATCCATCTCCATCCATCTCACAGGGCGAGCGGTCACGTGACCACGGGCAGAAAATGACATATTCCTCTGTTCAAGTGGAGGGAGCCGTGTGTGTGTGTGTGTGTGTGTGTGTGTGTGTGTGTGTGAATTGAACAGCATCTGCATGAGTGACGTGTTGATGATATATTTATGTCCCATTGGGTAGTTATTATGATAGATATAAGCGATAAGACAGTCATCACCATGCAGAACGGTGCGAAGCGCTTTCAGCATATCCAGCAAATGCTGCATTTACTCTCGCGTCCGAGGTGCGAGGCCTTGGGAATCTAAATGATGCACGAGTGTGTAAGTTATGAGTGTGTGCAGTTTCTGTCGTTTTTGACAGAGGAGTAGCAGCGTGGGGTCCCCTGAGTGAGACGACCGGGCCCACGGTGCTCGGGCCCTTGGGCAACCTCTCTGCGACACAGGCCTGTGTACGTTTCAGCGTCTTGTGATTTTCAGCTGTTGTCTAGGCAGAAAATAACCCTTCGTCTCACCAGAGGCGCATTCTCGGCGTCCCCGAAACGATCCGCTATACCTCCATGTCGCTCATAGCCACCATGTTCACCGCCACTGCCGGCGGTGTCGTTGAACTCTCATTTTATATTTTACGCTGCGTCCTTCCAGTCTAATAGTTGCACCTTGTCTAAAATAATTCACGGTGTGTGTAGATTTTTAAATGATTTTAGCTATCTATCTATATATATATATATATATATATATATATATATATATATGGTGTCCTTTAATTGGGATGTTCTCACTGGCTGTTCATTTTGTTTAGGTTCTGGGCCCTTTTCCTTTGGAGTAGCTTGTTTTTTTCTGTTTCCGAGCCTTCAGGGGAACTTTGGTGAATATTCTGTAACCTACATCTCTGTCGGGATGCGGCCCGCAGCATTACAGGAACATGCTGCACCTCAGCCTTCCAAATGAGTCCACTGACGCAGTGCGGCTCTGTCTTCATTTACGATTAATTTCAGGCCACGATCCCTTCCTTTAGTTTCATTAAGAATATCATCTTTAACGACAACCCAAAGCAAGAAAGCAAAATGAATAGGCGTCTTTTGGGCCAAGGGCCCAAATCCTGACACCAATACGATAATAAATTAGAGTTAGATGTGAAGAATTAAAAACAAATAGTTTTGTTTGGTTGATATGATTAGAGTATGTCAGTAATGTACACATGTGGAAATCACCAAACACGTTTTCTGATAAGTGGGTTGGGGGAATAGTCAAATGACCTAAATAAAAACGAGACAAAAAAACAACTCTGACTGCCTTTGTCTCTAGAGCAACAGAGGAGCAGCAGTAGACTAAATGTTGTTAAAGCTCTAAAGTTTGCGCGGGGGGTGACGGAGACGCAGCACAACCCCGGACAGATATGGGCTTTTATGGGGCTATCGGTGGCCGGCTGCAGCTATTGTCGAGGCCGACATGTCGGGAGTGCGGAGGCGCGCTCTTGAGACGCCACCTACTTTGAATTCGTGAACTTCAATGAGACCTCGAGCCACGAGTAACCTCAAATTAAACGGGTACAGATAGAACTCACAGCGCAAGATCAGGTAAGACCCACAGTAATCCTAAACCACCGTGGCACTATGCAAGTTATAGCTGTTGATTATACGATTGGTTCGGGTATATAAAATAGATATTTATGTGTTTAAATAAAAGTCTACCTTTATCCTAGCTCCGCTGTAGTTAGGCTAGGCCTACTGTTAAATGATAAATACTATTATACATGCCAGTTGACTTTCTGACATAGCCTATGTAGAAATTATTTTACGTCTTATCGCCCTCACACAGACGGCTCCCCGAGCCAGACTTCAAGTTCGGGGAGGGTGAGGGTCACGCGCACCACGCGGGGGATGGCCACAGGAAAAAAAGGGCTCCGGAAGAAGTCTAACTAAATAGTTTTGTTCGCCATCAGCCCTGTATACTTGTTCATTTCAGTAATTAAGTAAAAACGTGTTTTTCCTGTGAGAGCCAGCCGTCACGTTCACGGCTACAAGCTCATTCCGCCTTTTTAGGAGTTACTCGGCCGTGCCGTTTCGTCGCCACTTGTTAATTCTAATTACTTGGGAAGTGGAAAGTTTCCTGGTGTTTCAGGTGTGATTTATTCAATTATAAAAGTCTTCCTGTAAACGACCAAACAGTTAGTCTGTTCGGTGTAGGCCAACACAACACAACACAACGGAGGTCGCCTTGGTCTGAGACCATGGCCTTGGGGCAGTCGGCCTGCATCGCTTTCCACCAAATATCTTAACGTGTAGTAACCACTCATATGGGTCAGTTAGTACAAATTAAATTATAAAATATGATGCAGCTCGCATGACAAATATTTAACGGCATCAGCCTTTATTTAAGAAAATAAAATAATGAACGTTTTGAAAACTATAAATAAACATAATATTTTTACAACTAGCCTAAATCTCCGTATGGAAATAAGAAAATAACATACTGTTATATAATATAAGTGATTACATTTTATTCAATTTTGGCATTAAAATATTCTGCATGATTGTAATCATTTAAGGGTGTTTTACCGGCGAAAACGCGGAGTGGAGATCTCCATTTCGCTCTCAAAAACACTAATTCCGTGTTCAAAATACAGCCGACATTCTACATCAACATGGAGAGAAATCATGAGGCTAGAAGCGGGGGAAAAACGATGTTTGTCAGGAAAGACGTGAAGATCAATTAAAAAACAAGTGAACGCACCTTGAAGATATATTTTGTCCAATTTCTTATCGACAGCCCATGACTTAACTTTTTATATAGACTACATATAACTCTCCAAATGAAAATGTTTGTATTTGAAAATGTTTAGGCCTACATGTGTTTATTAGAATCGTTATTTTTAGTAAACATTCCCCTTGTGCATATGTATTAGCTTTGTGTGTGTGTGTGTGTGTGTGTGTGTGTTTGTTTGTGTCCTTGACAGAACAGAACGGCTTTTCGAGAAGGCTCAGCAGTCTGCGCTGATTTCCACACATAGTTGTGGTGTGAATAAAGCACTTTAACAGACTAATTACATGAGATTTTAACAGTCAGTTGCGTTAAGTTCCATTACCATTTTGAGAGGCTGGTGGGAGCACTTGGGGACGGGGTGGAACAGCCTGCTCCATGTCAACATGCGCGCTAAGTGAACTTTCACCCCAACTTTGCCTTGCACTTGCTTGTTCAGTTTGGGAAATGCTATCATGATTTTTTCCCCCCACAGGTGAGGCAGCAATAGACGGCTCGCTAGGACACCTTAGAACCGACACCAGCAGATGACAATGGACGAGACTGGCCAAGCTGTTCGTTAATTTCGTTCTTATGAAAGTCACTATTTGGCACACAGGAAATCGAAAGAACAAAATGTTAAATATGTGTCGACTCTAACTGTTTTGTACTCTGCACTGTGGTTTTACTGAGTGGCCCTGTCTTTACGGTCCCTGCAAATGCAAAGACCGAGACCATGATCTTGCTTCGCCCTCGCCCAAGCCGAGCCAAATGTAAACATTTTGGAGCAGTCGACGTTTGTTTCTTACTTTCTCCGCCGAGGGGCTTAAATCAGCGCGTTTTGAAGCAGAGGGTGGAATAAGAAGAATAAGATCCTGACGGAAAATAAAAAAGCCTCGCACGGGCCTGTGGCGCTGCGTCATCACCTCTGCGCGGATGGCAGTCATTAGAAGACAGACGTGGTTTTGTTTCTCCGCAGAACTGCCGTTATTTCTCAATAATGATAGCGGCAACTCGCTACTTTCCACTATAAAATAATGCAATCAATTGCAATTATATGTCTAACAAAGCCCTTGGTCGTGTCTTAGGCGGTGAAGGAACATTGCCAATAAGAATTATAAATCCCAGGAACAAAAATATTGATATATCACATTGAAATATTGGCTAAGTAGCCTATAGGCTACAGTCCATATTATGATAAGCATATCTCACATCCCGTCTTATCTTGTAGGAGGAGACCTCAGTAAAGCAAACATCTGTGTATTTAATAAGCAGTGATGACAGTAGACATGCATCCTGCATGGAAGCCAATATGTTCGGCTAACCGAAGAAATTATTTGCAGCTAACAGTATTATTTAAAACCAAAGAAAAACAAATAAGCTGTTTCCTTGTAGCCTATTCGTGATTTTTTTTCATGAAGAGAGGTGATTTTGCATAGCCTCGTGTTTTGTTAAAAGAACTGCTATTGCACATGCCACCTTTGGATGGCAGTAGATAGAAAGAGCTGCAGCGCGTTCCCGAGCGTGCACGTTCACAGTTTAAACCCAGTCCGGATCACGTGCACCCCTTAGCCGTGGTTTGTATTTTTCCGGGGATGATGTATTAAATTAGACAGTTTACCATTTTAATGTTGAATCATTTTAATATCTAATCCTAATCGTGACATATTTTTATCTCGACATTGTGGGTCACTGCAAACCAAAGAGACCGCGCGAGGGGAGGAGTTCCTGAGTTTAAAGGAAAAGTTCTACAATTTAGACAGATTAGTTTTGCATAACTCGCAGGGTGGGCCCAGTCGCCATTCCTAAAGTAGCCTTTGATTTGACATGACAGGGGAGTTTATGTGCAAGGAACTATGGAACCGATAACAATTTAATTGATTTATATTGAGGAGAAGTAACTTGAACGCAGATGGTAATGCTTAAACTACTATATTATTATACATGATCAGATGCGTGGGAAATCTTCAGGAAAAAAACCTCTTAAATACTCATTTCCATCCAATAATCATTCTCAGATTAAACATAGACTCTAAATGATCATTAGTTTATGTAATAGGCTAATAGGCCTACGTGACATGCGGTAAATTACAAATGTAACTGAATAATAAGCTACTTGTGTTTGTTTTCTGTGTTATTTGTCCACAACTAAAATATATATAGTGCGAAAGAGACGGATCTGTTAAAATTGAACATTTCGAAAACGAGTGGGTTGAACTGAACTTAAGTCTGTCTTTCAGTTTCCAGGGTAAGAATGAAAATGGGGTTAACATTATATGTCGCCTATTCACTGATTGGAATGTCCATTTGCAGTTGCCTATGTTAAAAAGGCTATGTAGGCTAATAGGCCTACAACTACAGTTAACTTCACTCTATCCTACATGAAAGGACAAACTGTAAGTGTTTACTTCTTTCATCATCAGTGTACCTCGGATTTTTAAGACTACCACCTTCAACAAGGAACCTATAGGGCCTTTATACTTTGGGGATAGTCACAAGCTAAAAACTGAAGTTCTCATGTCCTTTCTGATGAGCACCTGATGTTTTCTTCAAACAATTGACCCAACGCAGCACTCTCCTTTTCTTCAATTTTAAACTGTAAGTGTAGTCTTTCCCGCAATATTCTCCTTTTCTTATATTTTTAGTTTAGTTTAATTTTATTTTTTTTTAGTTAAATTCACACTTAGTTTGACACACTGTATACATTTTATCGCTATAGATTGAGGACAAATTGTGTATCTTGATCTGTGTTGAATACCATGCTAAATAAATTCAACTTGAATTTAAAGTCGGTTTCATGGCGTAAAACATTTTCTTTGCTCTCTCACTCACTCATTCACTCACACACACACACACACACACACACACACACACACACACACGCACAGAGAGAGAGAGAGAGAGATAGATAAAGTCTGTCATTCTCACTATGTTATACTTTGTCATTCATTTACAGTTGCCATAGTGCTACGATGTAAAATTTTCTCTGAGAGATCAAATGAGTTTACAAAATAACAGTTGTGGAATATTAGTGTGGAAACAGTAATACAAACAGCGACTGACTAGGCTACTGATGCGCTGAAAAATTTTAGTTGTCGCGGTTATAGTAGCCTATGATAACTGATCCAAACGCGACTAGTTACCGGACACGGCCTTTTAAAATAAACTAGAGTAACGTAGAGAATGTAAACATGGTAATCACAAAATAATTTAGGTGTGTGTGAAGGAAACCTGAAACTGCATTTACACACCTTCAAACTGCGCCCATGCCGAGTAACCACAAGGTGGCGACATTGTTCGCGTTTAACCTCTAGAGGCCTTGAGTTAATTGGGGGAAATCCAGTCTCCGTTCCCGTCTTCTCCATTTTAACTCGTTCCGCCTTTGCGCCATAAATCTCTCTTTACAGTGAGACAACTTAAGTAGACAAACAATCGTTCTTTTTTATTTTAATCAAAATAATACAGATATAAACAGCTCATAATCTTATTTCCTCTTTTATTTAGGACAGTTCCAATTAGATTAGAAACTTTAATTCAACACAATAGCATACATGTGCATATGATCAGAAAGAAAAATATTTATTTTCTGTTGTTTGGCAGGAGTTTGTTTCCTGGAATATAACCTTGATGGGCGGTTATTTTTGTTTTGTTTTAGGCCTATGTACAAAACGATGCGAAGAGAAAACTAAAGAAGGTACCGTGACAGATACTGCATGACTAGGACCAGCAGCCTAATTTAACACGAGCTGGTGACATACAAACTACACAATGGGGGTTTTAATTATACGAAGAGGCACTTAGAAATACAGCACTTAGAAATACACATTGTTTTTTCTTCAGAACCATAAAGGGACTCTCCTGGTAGATAGCCCGTGAGCTCGGCGCACAACCCCGGCGTTGCCTGCTTGTGTCTGGGCCGCAGCGGACAGTATCTGCCCGGATCCAGGGCGAACGGTGGTCCGGAGCTTAGAGAATACAGCACAACAATATTTACAGTCCAGAACGCATGACGAAACCTGGGCTACGGGCAAGAGTTCTCTAACGGCCAACATTGTGTCCGTTTTCTACACTGGGTACCCCAGTTCCGCGCCTCGCAGTTGAGTTCGGTGACCCTTTAGAGGGAGAGGTGCCATCCGCAGTAAGTACCGAGTCCTCCCCAAGCGGAGCAGAGGATACTGAAGATAAATAAATTACAACAGAGCTCCTTCCATTCGTAGCAGTGTGTTTCGGAGTCCTTTCTCCCGCACGCCGGACTTGTAGGCCCGCGTTAGCTGCTGCTCTTGAACTTGTTGACCACCTTCTTCTCCTTGACTCGCCGGTTCTGGAACCAGATGGTGACCTGGCGCTCCGTCAGGTTGGTCTGCGCCGATATCCTTCGTCGCTTGTCCTTCGTGATGAACTTGTTGGTGGCGTACTCACGCTCGAGCTCCCGCAGTTGCACCTTGGTGTAGGGCACGCGCTTCTTCCTGCCCCTGCGTATGTTCCCATCCCCGCCGGGTCCCGCATCTGAGGAAGATAGAGTGCACATCAGCCTCTCACCGAGCCCGGACAGGACAATACCGGGATCACTAACATTAATACAGTCTAACAGTGCACCAGATATGAGCCGAAGACCGCCCGAGTCTTACTGTGTAAGTATTTCAGGATGAAATGCAGTAGGCCAGGCCTTAATCGGCCTCAAAAAGCAGGCCTTCGACGAAATGAATAGGCGGGCAAAGAAAAAATATTTTAAAACATTGGAGGCCTAATTATTGTATTTATACAGTCGATATTCGTTTAGTTAGACATAATTAAGTCAACTGAAACGAAATACTGAATATTATTTATGTTCCCTCTTATTCATATTTCCCCACCCACATTAGGCTATAGCTACATGATAATACAGTTGGTGAGGGATTATTTAAGATATGTGATTTAAAATATCGTATTTCGTTTACTGTGTATAATAGCCAACCTTTGGGGATGTCAGGTGAACCTATGAACTAATGTAAAAATGTATCAACGAATCCAGAAAATGCCCAACTGCAGCCTACCTTGAATGGCCGACTTCCATAGGTGGTTCGACTGTGCTTGGTCCTTCCCGCAATACACCTGGCTATTCCAGCCGTTACTGATCGCCCACGGCTGGTAGCTGTCCACGGGCAGCAGTGGCTCGTGGCGAGGTTCGGTAGAGCCACTCAACGCGGGCACCACGGGCATGTCCAGGTAGCTCGGTACCGGCTGATACGGACCGGGCGAGTAGCCCTGGTAGAAGGCAAACTCCTTTGGTCTGGACGGAAAGTCCTCGCCAGACACGGACGTGTCCATGTACTTGTCCGCGTATGCGGGCTGCGAGCAGGGCTTCACGCCGCTGTGGTGGGACATGCGGCACGGGTAGTAGCCGCTGCCAAAGTAACCGTATGGTAGAGAGGCGTTTGAGGAGCTCTGAGCCGCGGAACAGGGGCTGCATTGTTTTCCAGGTTCGCTCATGCCAGACGGGGGCACGTCGGAGGCGTAGGTGCTGCTCGGGGCCAGGGACGGTGCGTGCGCCATCAGGTTTCGGCACTGACTCGCGGCGAAATTGCCTCCCGCGAAGCCTTCCATGTTTTTGTTGATTTCGTCCGCACCGCTGTCGTAGAGAAACATCACCGGCTCGATCCAGCGCGAGGGGAGAAGTAAAGACGCTGTCATAGCACGCGCCACATTGAGACTACTCGCTCTTTTCCAAATTGCCCAGCTCTGAAAAAAGAGATACCGAATCTGGGAGAGTTACTGATACTCACGCGCCTGTGTACATTAAGATCGGGCGATTATTGGACAGAGTGGGACACGTGACATGCAAAGAGGACGATATCCGTCTAAAGTGCAGATAACACAAGTCATGTAGGCTACAATAGGCTACGTCAAACCAGATGCTTTGAAATATTCCCATGCACACAACGCGGGTTATTTCACTAAAACAACTGCACACAATTTCACCCAAACTTTGATTGCACGAGACAGATAAACTACGTGACGTGATTCAAGACGCAACTTCGAAACTAAAATCATATGCTACCATTTAGCCTATACGAAGCACAAAGCAACTTTTAACAAAAATAATTTATATTTAAATTAGGAAAATCTATTTTTTTATAATAATGTGCTATATATTATATAAGTTAGTGTTATATAAGCTATTATATTCACACCAGCCGAAGTTCGTGGTGGTTCTGGAGATGCGGATAAGAAGCGCTTAGTTACTGCCACTTTTAATCAAATTCCCTTATCTTCTCATGCAAGATTCAGCCACTTCTAAAAAGATGTGTCTATCATATAATTTGGATAATTTGAATTGGATATTTGTTTTACTTTACAGCCTGACAAGTCCAACTTTAAAAGTGTTACTTACTTAAGAGTTTGTATTATTTTATGAATATTTCTGTTTAAATTTGCTCCATATTTTCAACTAGATTTTACAGTTGTAGTTATTGCCTCTAGCTAAACTATTTTTCAGACTATTTTTATTCCTGTCTCGGAGTGAACATAATTGTGGCACAAATTCTAATTTTTCATCTGATCTAAAAGCACATTAGGTCCCTTGTTGAAGTGATGTTTGGAGTTTTTTTCTTTCAGAGCGGGAAGAAGACAACAGTTTGCCAGTTTTCTTAACATACGGGTTAGAGACGGTTAGAGGCCAAGGTCAAGTTGAAAGTTACCGTCTAGCCAGAGAGCTCGCTGGCATTCATGACCCGGCCGTCTGCTCCGCGAGCCTGCTCCCGCCCCGCTGGCGAAACAACACCACCTCCGGCCGACACAACCGCACAAGCCGCACGGCGGTGGGCACGCAGCAGGTTTGGTTCAGATTTAATGTTCTCATATTTCACATATTTTTCATATTTCCTCCCCCGGCAGAGCTTTTGGCGGGTGTGCGCGCATTCGCGCATTTTGGGGCGAGCAGGCTCTGGCGCAGAGGTGTGGAAGTGATGTAATTGGGGTGAGACAGCTTGGGCCGCGCGAGCAGAGGGGGTATCCGGTGTGGATGTGTGTGTGTTTGCCGGCGAGCTGTTTTCCCCAGGTTATAGCGCTTTAATGAAGGCGTTGCTGACATCCGGCCTGGCTCTGGCGGCACGGAGCGCGAGCTGTGAGATGCCTTTGTCTTGATAATTAAGACAGGGACAGCCTGGGCTCGCGGGGGACCGAGGAGGGGAAAAGAAGTCTGCGGAAAATGCTCTCAGACGACGATATTCTCTTAGGAAAGTTGAAATGTGGAGTTCCTGTTTGCAGATGTTGTGCTATGTGTTGTGGTATGTAAACAAGTATTTCTTGTGGGGCTTTACGCTGGCTAATTTAGAAAAAAAAAACATTGTAATTTTTTACTGTCTCAACCAAATATGTTCCATGTATGAAATTTGGCAGTTTTCTTGTTTAAAATTATAAGGCGCTATTTCTTAGACAAATTGAATTGTGGTACATAGGCTAATAGCAAATCAACAGCTTTCCTTCTCTGGGATCCCTAAATATGAAATATTTTAGTTTGATACAAGTTGTCCTACCGCTATAGGCCTACAGAATGGCTAAACATTTCAGAGCACATTTGGTCCCCATTCAGTGTGCTAAAAACTCTAATCATCCCAGACCCTGGTGTTTCTCCTCTCTTAGGGCTTTGGTGAAGACGCCCCTACTGCTACCTCTGTTTCTTATGGTTGAACTCCGAAGTAGACTGTCTGTAGATGTACTCAAGTTCAGGGTGGGATGGGGTGGGTGGTGAGGGGCAAATCTGAAGTTTGGCTACCTGTGGCAGGCTTCATTCAGTGGACATGGCGGTCACGCATGGATGTGTGTGTCGGTGATGATTAGAGTGACTACAAGCCCGAGAGAGCGTCCAGGCGCTTGGTCGGCTGTGGGGATGATGCCCTGCAATCGCACCGGGGCTCGGCCAACTCGCCTCCCCGCCGAGTCTCAGGAAGAACCTCCCCAGCGGCGGAAACACTTCACAGAGCAGGCCTGGCGCACGAGCTTGCACTAATTACCCCTCTGCACAGACGCTTCCGTCGCGCGCATATATTTAGCCTGTTTTTGCAGGCCCGCCACCAAGTCTCTGCCACCAGGCCCGCGTGCCGAGGACTCCAGCTCGACAATACCGGTCAGGATTAGAGACCCAGCCGCGGTGGTCCGTCCGGGACCCACCTGTGGTCATACAGGACACATTAGGAAAGTACGAATCCACGTTGTGGTCAGACTTTCCAACTGTTCGCTTTGTCCTTGGTCAATTTAATGTGGTGAGGGATCAGTCTATCTTTCATATTTGTCCTCAGTAGTCCATACACCTTTCTGCCCCTGTAGTCGACTGATAAAATACAAACATAAATCGGAAGAGACTGAATACCCTTACGACGTCGTGCTCATGGACAGCCTGTAGGTTAGGCCATAATTTGATCACACCGCATGTTGAGAGCACGCATACTCGCATAGCTTACATTAATTCACTAAAATCATAAATGAGTAATTATTTTTCGATTTTTCCTGTTAATATATTTTTATAACAAAATATCCCTAAGCCATATTCGAAACGGGTTGACTGAATTTAGCCTCAACATGAGGTGATTATGTGTGATCTAAAAACCCATGGTCTGTAAGCGGAAAATTCAGCATTTAAATGGAGGCCTTCATATACATGGTATTCAACATCACCAAGATACACCCATCCACATAAACATTAAAACGAAACTAACGAAAATTGAGAAAATGTCGCCAAATGTATGATTTTCGGTTATTCTGCTCCCCTATCTCGCTCGCCATAGCTTATGGTCTACTTCAGGTAGACGTGGACCTATCTAGAGCAAATATACATTCGACAAATCTATTATTGTTAAATTATAAATTGACATGGATTTGGGGAAATTCTACTTTTGAAAAACGTTTTTCTTTCGGCATGATTTGTTTTCTCTCTTATTAATATGCTAATTAGGATGCGGCAATTTGACGTTCCTTCGAGATTGCGACATTGTAATGAGGTCCTTCAAACATTTGATCATATTCGATGGCTAATTCTGTAATTGCGCTCAAAGTGCCCCTAAGTCCTGCCAAAATAAACAGCATTCCAGTTTAAATGCAATTTTAATGTAACGGATTCTCAGGGAAATGAACGAATGGACAGGTGATACTTCAATAATATAAACCATCTTTAAAATCAGGACGTTTGTGCTTATTTGCCACATTTAAGTCGCATCAGTTTTGGAATTTATTCAGGTTGATGGAGGTGCACTGCTCACCTGCTCAACAAACAGCTTTGGGCTATTAAGGATGGTTTCTGTCCAATATCACTTTGAAATGTAGCATAATAACATTTAAAATGAAAGTTGCGATGGTGCATGAATACAAGTAACATGGTTCAGTAATGGGGAACGAATATTTACAACGCTGTGAAATATCTCCAGCCTAATCGACACATATTTAACAATAACGAATATTGAGATTGAGAGAGGTTTCTAGACTAAAGAAGTAGATTAGATTAAACAAACAGAACGATATTGTCATCTGTCTTCGTAACAAGTTGACGAATTATTCAATATTCCGCTGTTTCATTCGATTTTAATAGGACTATTATATATGGTTGCCACTGTTGATAGTTGTTGATGTAAGACAAGTAATATTTTATAATCAAATCAAGTGAAATAATATTTTATGATAAAATCAAGTGAAGTTTTTTTCATGCGTGTAATGGGTGTGTTCTGCGGGTCACAGTTTGGATTGGACTTGGAACTGAATCGACCATTTTTTGATACTTCCTCGGCTAATATTTCCTTAGCTATTCTTACAGCCACACACACACACACACACACAGAGAGAGAGAGAGAGAGACACACACACACACCATAACGGGACATTTGTGATTATGTTGGCGGTCGTGAGGGAAAAAAGCGTTAAGTGTATGAGTGCATAACCACAATCATATTGTAGTTTTTATAGACAGCCGCTGCAGCCAAAGTCCAATAACAAGCTCGTGCTCGCTTGGTCAGAAGGGGATCACACCGATGCCTCTTCAACAGACACTCCACTGATGTCATATTATCATGTAGTCTACGATAGGCCCTACCATGCAAATATAATACAAAACCAAAAATAATAGCACTAATGACACAATGATATCTTATCGTTTATCGTGAAGGCATAATATGATTGTTTATTCTATAACATGGACAATATACAGAAAAGCCCCCAAAATGACAGGAGATAATGCTGTTGGCAAATAGGAAGCCCAAACTTTATCTGGGCCCGTTCACGGGATGCCATGATGTGTGCGCGAGGCTGCACAGCGGGCAAAGGCTCCACAGGTGACGGGGGGAGTAGGGCCCTGTGCAAAGAGGCTGACATTGACAGTCTGGTGAGTTTTGCGATTTATTTGCTTCTCGAGAGACGGTCGGTCAAGTCCGTGCGCTCTTGTCTGTGTCGCAACGGCCGCGCGACCTCCAGTCGCAATAAAGCGGGCGGCGCAGGCCTTATGGCGGCCACACCCACACACTCAGCTCAACTTACCTCAAGGTCATAGTCATTCACTACATGTATCGCGGAAGCAATATGCTGACCTCAAACCAGGAAAAGATATGTCAAACACTCCTACTACAGGTACAGAATATACGGGGACTCGGCCCCACCCGCCGAAAACATCTCACATGATCACATGAAATATAGATGGACTGGCTGAGTAGTGCGGACAGTATTGTCACTGAGACTACCGTGCATAGTTCAAAACAGACTACATAATCTAGATCTGGACATGGCACATTCAAATAGAAAATAGCTTTCACGTAGCCTAGCTATAATGCAGTTCACCATCAAACTAAATTGAATATCATATTTCAATATAAACAGGCAAAACAGAAAAATACCAACGTTTCAGGACTAAAATCATATGCAAAAGTAATACATGTAGGCGTAATCATCAGACGCGCAGTATAGGAGTTTCCCAGTCAGTGTCTGTTCGTTTATATAAAAGGCACTCGATACCATACTGAAGATACTTTCTATTCTACAAGTGTTTCTTAAACCATATTAGTTCCACAAAGATGAACCACTTTTTAGTATAGGCTTCAGTAAGATACAACATTCATGTTTCATGAATTGATTATTTGAGCATGTGTGTGTGACTTACATGGCACAGATTGGAGAGCAGGTGATCATTATTAGAAAGAAGATCAACTAAAAATTAGGCAAACATGTTCTCAAGGACGGCTCTAGTATATTTCACTCATATACTTAGCAAGGGATTAAAGTTAAACCAATGGACTATTTGACTAATTTATATAATTTATTATGTATCATGAAGCTAAAAAATGCAATGCAACTCACATTGATCTTATGTCGCAGTCAGGGCACGCGTCCAGAAAGCACAACTTTCTTTCTGTTCAACATTTTCTCTGGCTCTAAAACGTTTGTTTGTATCTGAAAATTATGTCGGCCTATGCTGTAAAAACTATTAAGGTATTGCTAAAAATGGTCCAGGCCTTTGAAAGCATAGTCTATTCAGAGAACGTATACCTAGATAAGGACGTCCCGGGGAAACACTTCGAAACGTTAAAAGGTAGGAATACTGATGACATAGCGAATGACTCACTCCCACATTTTGTTTTAAATCCAGTGCAGTGGGAATATAGTGCGTGTTGATACTGTAGGCTATACTATAAACACTAAAACTTCTGTAACTGTAATATTGTATAGGCCAACAGAACCCTTACAGAAACAGAAACTATTGATTAGGGGCGCGTCACCCAGCAATTGAATAAGCGAAAACCGGAAGAATAATCCGACTTATTAGATCATGTCGCAGTAGATAATAATAATAATAATAATAATAATAATAATAATAATAATAATAATAATAACGTCGTCGTCCATAATTCCATTGTACTAATAATCTCTGGGTATTGAAGCATTGTATAGTAGACTCAGAACTGGTTATAATACACAGCATTATTTCTTCATATTCCCTGAAAGCTTTCCTGTTCCAAATTATGTGGTCAACGGCTGCTGGTCTAAGGGCATACTAAAATGGCAACCCATACAATAAAGAACATTTTGATTAGAATATTATTCTTTATTCTTAAGTAAACAAGCGTGTTGATGCTTTTCTGATGTTGTCAGCCCACGGCGAAATTGTGTGGGTTTGACACAGAAGTGAATTAAGATGCATGTTTGCGCAGGCTCCCGACCTCCCCCCCCCCGGGTGACGCGGAGAGCTACAACTCGTCGCCACTGCTGCCGCCTGGCGCGTTGACCAATCAGAGCTCAGCGTCTGTTCAGAACACTCCACTGAGGAATGCGCGCAACACGGTCAGACACAGCCCTCCTCGCGTGCGCCGTTGCCCGGTAATATTTACCTCTTGAGACAACACCGAGAGCAACGGTGAGATGGCTGTCCCCGTCTCCGTGGTGGACTCTTTGTTATGATCGGTGGCGGGGAGATGCCATGAGTGCGTGTCTCATGGGGACTGTTATGTGATCGCATCGCGGACTCCCAGACTGAAGCTCTCCAGCGCGGTCGCTCCCATGGCAAAGACAGCAGCGCCGGGGCCAGAGAGGGTCTGTGTTTGTTAAAGCTGCCAAATAGATAACAACACTGCACTTAGTCCTGCAGCTTAATGGACTTTTTATGGCCGAGTCTTTTAATCATGTGACCTCTGCCATCCCGGCCTCTCCGTGGCTCTCAGCGCACGAGATCAGAAACATACCGCCCGCCAGCCTGCGGCTTTCACTCGCTTCTCTTCAAACACACACGGCACACACACATACAGGTACACATGCTTGCACACAGACACACAAACGTATGCACACGCACACACACACACACACACACAAAAACCCTTGCATGCAGAAATAAACATACATACAACACACACACACACACTTACTTTTAGGAGGTTAGAGACAGTGCTGCTGCTGCTGTGTGTGTGTGTGTGTTTATGTGGTGGTGGGGTTCCAGGGGGCTGTATTGTCCTGGATGACACACAGCTGGGGACTCTGCTGGAGTGGAATGGACCTTAGAGCACTGGTCACAAGACACACACACACACACATACACACGCCTCTGACCAGGAGACCAGCCGTGCCATCCTTTTGAGCATGCCCAGTGTGGTGAGGAGCAGGCATGGGCAGTATTTATGATGCATTTATTGTATTTATTTAAAATGCATATTTTAAATACAAAATAGTATTTTGTAATTGGTATTTTATTGGGATGAAGAAAATGGCTGCGTATTTTGTATTATTTTTGGTAAAACCAATATCTGTGGTGATGTGATGATGACATCATAAAAGTGCAAAACAATGAATGTAGCCTCTGACTGGTGCTGAGTTCATTTGGCCAGACTTGAGATCAGAATATTGAGATTCAGGAAGATGATTCAGTGCAAGATAAGTCACTTATGGAACCCCGGAGGTGTCATTGCAAGATATTGGTTTGCGTATATCCAGTGAACGAGCGCTCTTTTTACTAAATCGTGCTCTCATTTTACATTTACATTCATTCATTTAGCAGACACTTCTATCCAAAGCAATTATATGTCAATTATATTACATATTATAATAATCTTTGTAAAATGTGTGCACAATGTAATAAAGCATGCACGTGCACATGTGTTAGTAAATTGTACATACGATTTGGTAAAAATGTGTGCATGATTTACTAAATTGAGCCACAATCCAGTACAATGAGACCACAATTTAGGAAATGAGCCCATTCTCTTGTTACACAAAAATATCTTGCAATGACACCTCCTGGGCTCCATAGTAATGTGCTCACACACACAATACACTCCCTCTCTCACACCAACCCACTCACTCAACCACATGGTTACTTGCTCCTTCAAAAGACTGACTGGCAGACAGACCTGCAGACAGACAGACCAGCAGTCCATCATGAAGACCGACCAGCAGCAGTTGGTTTGGATGGCTATCCCTTCTTCAGACGGACTAGAGAAACACCTCTGACTATCAGAACATTTTCATGATAAAAATAATATTGCTTTTCTTATGTAGCCTACTATTTTGAGTTGTAAATCACTTATCTAATTGTAAAGCACTTGGCTCAATATATGTTGTGCTATTTTAAATAAATGACCTTGACCTTAAAGTAGAGTACTGTCCTATTTGAACAAAGGCAAACAGCTCCAACATATCTTTAAAACAAATACTTCTCTGAGTAGTGACTAGTGAGGTCCTACTGAGCGTGCTCAGTACAGTGAGGTCCTAGTGAGCGTGCTCAGTGCAGTGAGGTCCTAGTGAGTGTGCTCAGTACATTGAGGTCCCAATGAGCATGCTCAGTACAGTGAGGTCGTAGTAAGCATGCTCAGGATTGTCTGTTGCCTCATGGCATATATTGTAATCACGCTTATAAGAATTATGCTCCAATCTCGTCCTGCCATCTCTGTTAATATTGAAACTGCCATCTCTGTTGAAACAGTTGAGATCACAGACATAGACAAACACACAACCACATACACTTGTTAACTTCATATGGTTAAACACAGAGCAATTTGACTCCTGTAGTCAGCGTGGATCTAATCCGTACTGGCCACCGCAGAGAGTTTTTAACACGAGCAGGTGGCTCTGTGGTTCTGATGTGATGAGTATTAAACAGCTCATGTAGGTCGTCCATGGCAACAAACGGCGAACCTCACTCTCATTACAAATAGGCAAAGTATTTCATCACTAAATGAAAACTACCAATAGAAGCATTCGCCCAAGACATTCTCCTTCTTGCTCAACCATAGTAAGCAGTTCTAATAACTTACTTGTGCGTTTCCTGTAGAGACATACATTTTGAACTTGACTGGCCTGCATAGAGTCCTGACCTCAACCCTATAGAACACCTTTGGGATGAATTAGAGCCGAGACTGAGAGCCATCAGTGTGACATCACAAATGCGCTTCTGGAAGAATGGTCAAAAATGGTCATAAACACACTCCTAAACCTTGTGGAAAGCCATCCCAGAAGATCTGAAGCTGCTATAGTTGCAAAGGGCGGACCAACGTCATATTAAACCCTATGGATGTCACTTAAGTTCATATGCGAGTCAAGGCAGGTGACCCAATACTTTTGGCAATGTAGTGTATGCCTTTGCACCCGATTTGGCGATGTAAACATGTATGGCTGTTGAAGAGTACCTATACCAGGTACCAGCTGACCAGGTATCAGCTGACCTGAGCAGGCTGTTTATGGCTGTTCCTCAGTCGTCTGTCCAGACGTCCATTATACCCCGTTCACAGCTGGCCCTCGAGTTGGCCACCGAGTTGGCCCGTGGCTGCCCTGTCCAAAGTGCTGACCGCTTTCACATGAACCCAGACTGCTCAGCTGCCTTCGTGTTTCATTGTAAAATCCTGCACACAAATACCAATGGCTGCACTGTGAGATGCAGTACGCTAGCCTTAGCTGCACTGTGATATGCTGTACCCTAGCCTTAGCTGCACTGTGATATGCAGTACTCTAGCATTAGCTGCATTGGCCCCTGTTGGGTCAGGCTGACTTCACTGTCGTAATGCCTGGCAGCCGGTCATCTGGCGCGTCCTTAGACTGCTCGTCCAGACACTGCCAGAAGTGCTATTTGAGGACATGTCCAGTGTGGGCTTTTAACACAGCGAAATTCAAGAGTTTTTATGGCCGTGACTCCCAGTTCAGAACAGCCCTGAAAGAGAGGAGTGACGGAGCTGCCTGTTCCAACAGAGGAAAAACATGAGGAGAGGAGAGAGGACAAGGAGTGGAGGGGAGAGGAGAAGAGAGGAGAAAGGAGAGAGGACAGAGAGTGGAGAAGAGAAAGGAGGGAGGACAGAAAGGAGGGGAGAAGAGAGGAAAGAGGGGAGAGAAGAAAGGAGGGAGGACAGAGAGAGGAGAGGAGAAGAGGACAGAGAGGGGAAAAGAGAGGAGAGGACAGAGAGAGGATGTTCAAATACTGACCAGCCATATAAAACACCTCAGGCTGGCTATTCATTTCTCCAGTGTTGTGTGTTTGAGCATCTGTTTCTGGCTCTTCACACTGAGGCTCTTGATTATAGGACAGGTGATGCCGAAGATGTTACACCGATACACACAACCGGCATATCGTCATACAGAGAAATTTCTCTGCACCACGCCCACTTTCAGGGAAAGCAAGCTAGCATCATATTGTTGATTCCAATGAGAAAGATGGCTAACAGTCACGATCTGCTGACTCTGATGACATCCATCAGCTGAACTGTCCATGAGTAACATGAGGTTGCCATAGAGATTATAAATGTCTCTATACATTACCCCTGATTCAATGAAAATCTAACTGTTTTAACTGTAGTGTGAATGTATAACTGGACTGAGTTTTAACTGTACAAACACAAATAAAAACACAATAATGGAGCACAGGAAGCAGAGGGAGTTTCTCAGCTCTCTTTAATGCAAGATAGTCCCTTCATTAGGGATATACGACAGTTAATTACCGAGCTAACCACTGTCAGCCTAACTGCTAACAAGAAAAAAAACAAATCAAACGAAAAATAAAAAATAAACAAAAAAAACAAATAAATCAAAAACAAGAAAAATAAACAAAACACAAAACTAAAGATGTGTGTGTGTGTGTGTGTGTGTGTGTGTGTGTGGAACAGACCAACACGCCGAGTAGTGTGAGTGTGTGTGATTGTGTGGAACATACCAGCGCGCTGAGTAGTGTGTGTGTGTGTGTGTGTGTGTGTGTGCGTAAGTGTAGTGAGTATAAGACCCATCTCCACAGTCAGTCCCAAGGCTTTGATGGTGCAATGACAATCCTCCTCCTCTTCCTCCCCAGGGAGGGAGAGTGAACAGGATGGCACTGTTTGTGGTGTGTGTGTGTGTGTGTGTGTGTGTGTGGTTGGTTCTAAGTGCAGTGGAGCCGAGTGCATCTAGAGCAAAACAACTCACAGATCCAGGAGTGCTGCAAACAGGGCAGGACCACACAAGTAACATGATTCCCCAAGACAAATAAACAAACAAATAAACAAACAAATAAACAATCAATACGGAACAAATAAACCTGCTACCCACACACACATGCGCCCTGCCTCCACCTCACACACACTCACCCATTCACACGTTCCGCATTCACACTCGGTTGCCCATGGAGACCCCTGACGCATACGAGTCAGACCACACCTGCATCGCTGATGTGGCGTGTGTGTGTGAGTATGGGAATCAGAGTGTGTGTGTGTGTGTGTGTGTGTGTGTGTGTGTGTGTGTGTTTGTGTGTGTGTGTGTGTGAGAGAGTGTGTGTGTGTGTGTGTGTGTGTGTGTGTGTGTGTGTGTCTCAGGACAGCGTGGTGGTGTGTCGGGCATGCGTCCCGAGAGGCACAGAGTGGCGGTGAAGGCCTCTGCTGCCCCCTACTGGCTGTCCTCCTCGCGCAGGAACTGGAAGACGGAGGAGAAGTCCTTGCCGGCGTAGCCGCGCGCACACATCATGCGGTACACCTGGTGCGCCAGCGCCCCCATGGGGACGGGAGTCCTAGTGTTCGTCGCCGTGTTCTGGGCCAGTCCAAGGTCCTAAGGGACACAACACATATTTATTTGTCACTGAGTGTGTGTCTGTAGGAGTAGGTGTGTTTGTGTGTGTGTGTGTCTGTTTGTGTGTTAACTAACAATTATGTCGCATTCTTTTTGTCATTTTCCGAGCTGTTTTCATCAGTTCAACGTTGCAAAAGGAACGCCCAGGGAACGCCCTCTGAAGTTCTACTGCGACTCGTCAGCTCAGTCAATCCAGAGTACTACGAGTTTGAATTCCCAAGATGGCTGCGCCCATTAACAGTAAATGTGAGCTGTATATGCTCTGTTTATTAGCAGTTCTGTTGGATTTGTGTCACATTAAATCAGAAACTATAGTATCGTAGAAACAATAGTGTCCAATCTCTATCTGTTGCTATGATGCTATGACGTTTGTTTGGGTAAAACACTCTGTAATGCTTCGTTACAAACTGGCTAGTTACAACTGCTAACAGTAGCCAATTGCTAACAGACGTAGCACGTCTCTTTGACAAATAGAACGCAAACAGCCCATATTTTTAACACTGACATAACCGACGACCTCTATGGTGATTAAGAGACAAAAAGAACACATTAGCAATGACATCATCCTTGTTGAGCAACGTAGCCTGATACAGTCTTATACTGCACAGAATTAGCCTGATACAGTCTTACACTGCACTGAATTAACTCATTTTTTCTGTTCAGGCTAAGAATCTCATCATATTGTCCTCAGGTTGCTATTAGGAATAAAGTGCCTCAATGAAATGTGTTTAACACACTGGCAGCCAAACTGGATTGTTTTAATCAAATTTGGCTAGCTGCCAGTGCATTATGCACATTTCTTAAAATCTTAATTTAATAAGGCTTGACTTATTTTAAGTCAAAATGATTGTACAAGAAAGCGCTAGGTAAGAGGTAAGGAGTATCCCGTTTCACTTTGGGGAGAGTGCTAGGGTTCAAGAAAATATAAAGGTTGCCCACTGTAAGAAATGCGGAGGATGGTTTCCAAAATGTTGCAAATTAAGTCCTTTAATCCAATAATAGGTAATAGCAAGGTACGCAACAATACAGTAACAGAAACTATTAAAAAATACAGTAATGTCACACAACGATACCTTCGAAACACCAGTCAGAATGAGTCCTTAGGCCCAATTCACACCAAAGATTCGCAACGAGACAAAACCGTTGCAGAAAGGAGTTGCAGCAGTGTGAATTTGATGTTGCATGTCGTTGCAAGCCGCCGCGAAGCATTCACCATATCTAGTCGCAGTTGCAAGGTTTTAGAATGTTGCAGCAAGTTGCTGGTTTATAGAATATTGCAGCTCATCTCATCGCAAATCTTTGGTGTGAATAGGCCTTTAAAGATCACATGCCATTAAAATCCCATTTTTCCTGTTGTTGTTGAAATAACACAGGTCAAAATGAGTTTTGAAAGTTTGAAATCTATGTAGTGTCTGCTGTATGCAATAGCCAATGAAAGGAAAAGGCAGAACAATTGAGACAATCTGGATACGCGGTCATTGATACATAGAACTGTCTCATATTCATGGTCCTGCCCACTTGATTGGTTCGTAACCACCCATAGAAGTTCTGACAGAATCTAGATTGAGTTAGTGCGAAAGATGACTGGATATAATGGAAACCTATGGAGCTGCATCGAAGTGGGGGGCTTATACTTACTAAATCTTTAAACAAACGTGAATAAAAGGGCTTATACTTACTAAATCTTTACACAAACGTGAATAAAAGGCACAAAGTAAGGTTAGTGTGAGAGTCATCTGTGTGTTCATGGGATTTAGGTGACCATTATGGAGTGTCACAAATGTAGGCTAGTCGCAGTCAAGCTGTCCGTGGCTGACTGTATAAGTAAGGCAAGTTTAACTTTACATGTCATAGCATCAACTAAGCATAAGTCACACCTTAATTTCCTACAACTAGGTGAAATAATTGGCTGTGGTACACTGAAGTTACACAGTTAGCTAGCTAGCAAGCTAACCGTTTTACATTGGAGATTATGGTAAGTGTTGAGTGTCCTCAACATTGGGGTATTGGAAACGAATTAGGTTGGTAATGTACATAGTTTCGACATCAGTCAGTTACATATACATATTTCTTCATAACCGTTGTGTTAGTAAAATGATTGAATGTCCTGTGAACTAATAACTAGATGTAACATGTGACTACTAGCTGTCTTTCTGGCTTGTTTTCCCCTAAAAGGGGCGAAGCGCTTTTAGTATAGTATAGTATAGTATAGTATACTCTTTTGATCCCGTGAGGGAAATTTGGTCTCTGCATTTATCCCAATCTGTGAATTAGTTAAACACACTCAGCACACAGTGAACACACAGTGAGGTGAAGCACACAGTAAGCCACGGCTGCCCCATATGTGAGTGTGTGAGAGAGAATGTGTGTGTATGTGAGAGAGAGAGAGAGAGTATGTGTGTGTGTGTGTTTGTGTGTGTGTGTGTGTTTGTTAGTCCATATGGCAGAATGACAGCGAACCTGTGTTATGCCTAAACAAAACATCTACATTGCATCTCCTATCAAAGAAAGATGAGTTGAGGGAGAAATGGTTACAATTTATTTTTGGAGAAATACCGGAACACTGTGGTAGCTGCGTACGGCACATTTCGAAGACGATGACTTAGTGAACTTTGGGGAGTACAGCAGGGGGTTTGCATCAAAGTTGGTATTGAAACCTGGAATTGTGCCATCACGGAGGTTGCCCAACTCGCCACCAGCCATAAGTACTTTTATCTACACAAGGAAATCCTTTTTTTTTTTTTATGTATGTTTAAGTATGGTCTATGGTTTCGATAATCATAAAAAAATAATGCCTCTGATAGTTAAATAACTGCTTGCGAGTCCCTACGTTTGTTTCCTTTCAATAAAATTAGCATGTATGTTGTCTCTGTGAGGGCTGAGGATCTGGTATATCTCTAAAATATGACTATTGCTATGCCTCTGCTATCAGTAAAAAACATTAAAATACAAACTGTCTCCCGCACTTTCTCCTAGCTAATGTGTCTCAAGGCAAGGCGAATCTAACCATAGTTAGCTTTTCCAAGCAAGGTAACAAGTTCTCACAATGATCACGCAGTTAAATGAAGTTAACATGTCGATTACAGAAGGGTTTAGGGGTCACAATCGGTTGGATACTAGGGCTATAAATCAGATGTTTTATGTAATGTAAGTGACATGAGAAGTCGAGGGAAGTGAGTGAAGAGTTATCTGTAACCATAGATGCACCGTCCTGACTCCTGCTTGCTGCTGCACACAGGCGACTTGCTGTTACCGCCTACGTTTTTGCAGACTACCAATCAGAACAAAGCTTATTTACATATTAAATATTCATAAGAAAAGCAGGCTTCTACCAGGCTTTTCAGACAATGCTAGAATAGTTTGAAATAAGCCATCTAAGGCATTTCCAACCCAAATAATGTTACAAACTCGATCAAAGGACATCAAGGATTATTACAAAATTTATGAAATATGTGTGGCATGGGATCTTTAAACAATAAAAGGGCACAAAATATATACAAAACTTTAATGAGTAGGGACACCCACTCATATCTTGGTAACTACTTTTGTGTAAATGAGCTAGCCAGCTTTTGGAGTTTACAAAAAGGAAGAGATACAATGTGGATTGTTAATTGAGTTACGGCTGGCTTTTGAAGTTACACAAGGAAGAAATCATAAATGTAGATTGTTAATTGAATCATGACGGACCTCTGTCTGTCACGGTTTCACACTGGTTTTCCTCTGTGGCCCATTCTATAATTGAACTAGTCGCCGTTTGGCTCGTTTCCAGGTGAGAGCCTGGCGTCAACATAGGACCATCTGAACACCAGTTGGCAAACTTACATCACTCTGCTTATTTCCTCATGAGAGCCGGCGCCAATGTAGCTTCAACATCAGAACACCAGTTAATAATTTGTGTCAGTCGGACAGATTTTATAGGGTCAATAATCCTACACCCACCTTGGCCATGAGGGTGATGCCGAAGCAAACACCCCCCCCCCCCCCCCCACACACACACACACCTTGGCCATGAGGGTGATGCCGAAGCAAACCCCCCCCCCCCCACACACACACACACCTTGGCCATGAGGGTGATGCCGATGCAAACACACACACACACCCCCCCACACACCCACCTTGGCCATGAGTGTGGTGCCGAAGCCGCCCTGGTAGTTGTTGGCGGAGGGCACCCCCTCCATGACCCCGGGCACTGGGTTATACGTGTCACTGGACCAGCACCGGCCCGAGCTCATGTTCAGGATCTTGGCCAGCAGCTTCGGATCCAGTCCCAGTCTGGGGGTCAAAGGTCACGCATCAGCCAATCACAGATCAATAATATCGTTTCCATTAGCCAATCACAGACCAATAATATCGTATCCATCAGCCAATCACAGATCAATAATATTGTTTCCATTAGCCAATCACAGTTCAATAATATCCTATCCATCAGCCAATCACAGATCAATAATATCATATCCATTTGCCAATCCCTGATATAGTATACATTAGTCAATAACACATCAATAATAAAGTATTGATTAGCAAATCACAGATCTCTAGCCAGTACACACAGGTCAGTGATAGACCTCTGTAAGCAGTAATATATACTTTATATATTTACACAACTTCTTTAAAAAACACAGTAATGATTCATCGTAATTCTCAAGAATAGAACAATATGTAATTTATAAATGATTTATTGGGTTATAATGATTAGAGAGGGCTGGTAAGACAGTAATAGTTATAATGATTAGAGAAGGCTGATTAACTCCTCACCTGATGCCCAGATTCATGGTCTCTGACGTGCCAATCATCCCAATGGCCAGCAGCATGTTATTACAGATCTTAGCTGCCTAGAGACAGGCACGCGCGCACACACACACACACACACACTTGTTAGAACATTCTACAGTAAAGGATGTTCACCACTGCCTTCTAAAACAAAATGAGTTCTCTTAGGTCTTCCTTTATTTTTTCACAATATTGCAAAAAACAATTGTGAGTATGAGTGCGTGTGAGTATGTGTGCTTGTGTGCATATGCGTGTGAGAGAGTGTGTGTGTGCGAGTGTGTGTGTGCTTGAGAGAGAGAGAGAGAGAGAGAGAGAGAGAGAGTGTGTGTGTGTGTGTGTGTGTGTGTGTGAGAGCGAGAGAAAGAGAGAGAGTGTTTGTGTATGGTTGTATGCAAGTGCTAGTACCAGTATATATATAGATGCGCATGTGAAATATTAATTATTGGCCTAAACGGCCCCTCATAGTCTCTGTGTGTATGTATGTGTGTAATGTGTGTGTGTGTGTATGCGCCTACACACCTGTCCGGTGCCGACCTGACCGCAGTAGACCACGTTGGCCCCCATGCAGCTGAGCAGCTCCTTGGTTGCCGGGAACTCCTCCTCCGGCCCACCCACCATGAAGGTCAGCTTACCTGAACTGGCCGCCCCTACACCTGATACACACACGTACACGGACACAGGGACACACACACACACACACACACACACACAGGGACACACACACAGGGACACACGCACACACACACAGGGACACACACACACAGCGACACATGCATGCACACACACAGGGACACACGCACACACACAGGGACAAACACACGCGCACACGCACACACACACACACACACACACACACACACACACACACACAGGGACACACACATACACACACACGCGCACACACACACAGGGACACACACACACGCACAAAGGAACACACAGAAATATTAATTCACTGTATTTGTATAAATTAACTCCAAAAATGTATGACCGTAACGTGATGCCATAGTCATGAGTCTAAATTATTAAATATTATAAAGTCTAAAAGGAAGTATTGAAGGGAAATCACCTGTGTTAAGTGCACAGGTAAACCAATGAATTAAAGGACTTTTACTTGCTGCATGTCTGCGTGTGGTAAACACAACAGACTGAGACTCCAACTGCAGCATTTATAATGAACACACATAAAAAAAAATAATGACAATGTTATCAAGCACTCATCATTCACTTTTCAGCCTGCTCTCTCTCTCTCTCTTTGTGTGTGTGTGTGTACACATGTTTACTCCTGTCGGGTTGGAAACTAACAGCCTGGACTTAATGACGACAGGCATAGAGGCGTGGGATATTTTTCTGCCAATGGGCAGAAACACACACACACACACACAGAAATCTACCCAAATCCCACAGCATGGCCTTAAATGTGGTGGGGAAGCAGCCACCATGGCAGGGTGGCATTTTCTCAAACACATTTAAAAAGCTGCACAAACAGCACCCATAAAGCAGGGACATTTTAGAGCAGGCGTGGTTGCCAAACACACACACACACAGAGTGGAGAGAGAGAGAGAGAGAGTGGTGAGAAAGTCAGTCTACTCGGCTCTCAGGCCCTGAGTGCCCTTATTGTTCTGTGTGTGTGTGTGTGTGTGTGTGTGTGTGTGTGTGTGTGTGTGTGTGTGTGTGTGTGTGTGAGGAGAGGGGGCTCTACAGGAGGTCTAAAGTCTCTAGCTGATCAGCTGGATGTGTATTGGTATAAGTATAGTATATATACTCTTTTTTTCCCCGTGAGGGAAATTTGGTCTCTGCATTTATCCCAATCCGTGAATTAGTGAAACACACTCAGCACACAGTGAACACAGTGAGGTGAAGCACACACTAATCCCGGTTCGAACCCCGACCAGTAGAAAGCGGCTGAAGTGCCCTTAAGCAAGGCACCTAACCCCTAATCCCGGCACAGTGAGCTGCCTGCAACAACAGTGGGGCTCGGGGGTTGTTGCAGGCAGCTCACTGCGCCGGGATTAGGGGTTAGGTGCACCTAACACACGAACCGGCAACCCTTCGGTTACAAGTCCGAAGCGCTGACCAGTAGGCCACGGCTGCCCCCAAATATATACTTATACTTAAAATATCGAGAGCGTTCTATGGTGATGAACCAGGGCTCCAGACTAACGTTTTGCACTGGTGCCCCCAAATTTTTTATAGCGGCACATTTAACTCATTGAATGCCAAGCTGTTTTCGGAAGCTTTGTCCTAGAGTGCCAGCAATCTAGACCATTGTTGATGATTTTTGTACAGCCACAGCATATTCTGTGTTATAGCTATGAACACATACAATGGCTCGTTTGAAAGGTGAGACTTTAAGCTCTCAGTGGGTGCAAACCGTGTATTTCTACAGGCCTCTGTTCCTGAGAAATCCCAAGCTAAACAGTGGCTAGTTTTCATCAAAATCCCTGTTTTTTTTTCTAGAAATGGAGATATTGCGTCTTTTATGACCTGAGAAGTGTTGCCTGCAAAGTTTCTGGGAAGAGATCTAACGAGACCTGCCACCTAGTGATAAACCCACGAAAATAAATGACCTGATTTTGACCTGGCGTGCATGTCACTGATAGGCTAATCAGTGACTGATTCGAAACAAAGCGGCAACCATCAAAAGCCGAGTTAAGATCAAACGTCCAGATAAAATGTCCAGATCTTGCATTTTCATGAGTTTTCGATCGTTATATATTTCATTTCCATTCATCACAGAGTTCCCAAAATCACATATAAGGTGTCTAGTTTCGTAATTAGAAAAAAAAAGCTAAAAACGTAATATTACGTTTTTGGCACTCAACGCATGGCACTCAATGAGTTAACGTCACAATTTCAAGGTCCCCTTTTTATCGCTCTCCATATACATACACTGCAATTGTGGGGTGTATCAGGAACGGGCAGGAGGAGGAGTATAGGAACCTGGTGGAGGACTTTGTGCAATGGTGCAAACTCAATCATCTCCAACTCAACACTTCAAAGACCAAGGAGATGGTGGTGGATTTCCGCAGATCTAAGCCCACTCTGCTACCAGTCTCCATTGATGGAGTCAATGTCGAGGTGGTAAGCACCTACAAGTACCTGGGTCTCCACCTGGACAATAAACTGGACTGGTCAGCCAACACTGACGCACTCTACAAGAAAGGGCAGAGCAGGCTGTACTTCCTGAGGAGGCTGCGCTCCTTCAATGTGTGCAGCAAGCTCCTCAGGATGTTCTACCAGTCTGTTGTTGCCAGCGTCCTCTTCTATGCAGTGGTATGTTGGGGAGGAAGCACAAAGAAGAAGGATGCGGGGCGACTTGACAGGCTGGTAAGGAAAGCTGGCTCTGTAGTGGGAGCTGAACTGGAGTGAATCACTTCAATATCTGACAAAAGGACCCTGAACAAACTGATCAACATCTTGGACAATGAGTGTCATCCACTCCACAGCACTATTGTTAAGCAGAAGAGCCTGATGAGCTGGAGACTTCGCTCACTGCCTTGCACAAAAGACAGACTGAGGAAGTTATTCATCCTAATAAATAAATACTACTAATAAAATTAGGTATTGTGACGTTTCTAATTTCAGGGTATTGCGATACTTTTGTATTATTGGTGCACCATGCACCACTAGTCAAAGGAGAACAAATGCCGAGACAGCAGATGCGAGGAACCTTATGACGTTAGGTGCACCAGTGCGACCCAGGAAAAATGTTAGTCGCGCCCTTAAACATTTTGGTCGCATTTGCCTCCATGCGCCTCCAAGCTTGAATTTTTTAAAGGCCTCTCCAGTTCTTCTTGAAACAGCACTCCGAAGCTTTAACTTGAAACAGCGCCCCCAAGCTTTCACTTTTTAAATGCCCCTCCAGTTCTTCTTGAAACAGCGCCCCCAAGCTTTCACTTTTTAAATGCCTCTCCAGTTCTTCTTGAAACAGCACCCCCAAGCTTTCACTTTTTAAATGCCTCTCCAGTTCTTCTTAAAACAGCGCCCCCAAGCTTTCACTTTTTAACCCTTAGAACCCGATTGACGCAAAGTGCGTCAAAAAACACACCCTTTCTTCTCTGTTACATTGCTCCGGAACGGTTCATCGCAGCGAGATGAAACCGTTATTGCATGACAGAGCAGAAGTGGGGCTTTCCAACGAGACTACACACTTGTCTGTACGATCAAGTATGAAAATTAAAAAAAATCATGAAATTAAATCAAATTGCATCATATTTACAGTCTATACTTCTCTGCATTCACCTGCACACACATTACTCTAGTTTGAATTACTCGCGAACCCGTGATCGCATCGATATGGTAAGCATATCAGATGAAAGAGGGGGCACAGGGCTATCCATTGGTACCATGTTTATCGATCCTTCTGGCTTATAAAACCAGACGAAGTGACTGCAAAATAATAACGTCATGTACACAAACCAACGCTGCACACTCATTACTCTCGTTTGAATTACTCGCGGACCCGTGATCGCATAGATATGCCACGCATGTCAGATGAAAGAGGAGACTCAGAGCTATCATTTGATACCAAGTACATCCTTCTGGGTTATAAAACAGACGAAGTGACAGCAAAATAATAACTTAATATAGCTGGACTTACCCCACGTTTGTGTCTGTTCTTGTGGCAAAGCATGTTTATAATCCAATGCTATCATGTGTTTCTCTATGGCAAAGCATGTTCATATTCCGGTTTTGAGATCCTAGCAAATTCCTGCATGGCATCCAATTCAAGGCTCACATTGCATCCCAATTTGTTCAACAAAAACAACTTTTTTGCCTTTACTTTGTTCATGGCAATGCAGTAAAGAGTTATTATGACTGCATACACACAGGCACGCAGGCTAACACGCAACCTCGGGTCAAGTCAGGTCAGATCAGTTCGTGTCACAGATATGGAGCGCAGAAAGGTCATTTTTCATCACTAAATAAAAAATGGCATTTATTTCCGTAAATCACACAGCAAATATTTCTGTAAATTGCTCAGCCCCAGAGTATCCCTCCAACATGGCAATTATATTGCCCGATTCAGGACAGTCTGCCCTACACACACATGAAATGCATGTAGAGCTGTGAGCTTGCAGTGGTGAGATACATGTCGAAATATAAGAATTTTTATAATACACTTTTTATATTTTAATTCTTTAAAAATCAAAATAAAATCAAAGCTAGTATTAATACATGAAACGATGGCAGATCTGAATAGCCTAAACTCTCCTGAAAAAAACAATATATAATATATGTGTGTGGCACTTACAATGACCAGAATAAATCCTTATGAATAAAGGTAGTGAAAATGCCCTAAAAACAGCTTAGGGTTCTAAGGGTTAAATGCCTCTCCAGTTGGCAGGAGAGGAGGTGGTATTGCTTCTTTGTTTAAAGATACGTTTGAATGCAAACAAATCTCACTTGGAGAGTTTAATTCATTTGAATATCTCTGTACTGTGATGAAAAGCACTCCTAAAGGGTTGCTAGTTTTTATGTATAGACCCCCAAAATACTGTCCACATTTTATTAATGGTTTTTCTGAGATGCTGTCAGTTATTTCTACAGATTTTGATTCCTTCATTATATCTGGTGATTTTAATATTCACATTATCAGTCCTAACTGACCCCACTCATATTCAAGGTCATACTCTTGATTTAGTTATCAGTAAGGGTCATTATTCTGATCATTTTTGTGTTTTCTTTGATGGGCTGATCTCTCCTCTCACCCAAATTCAATCCAAAACTGTCAATAAGAGGTACATTAGCCATAGCTATGACACCAAGTCTAACAACTAAGTGTGTGGAAGACCATTTTACTCACTTTAGCTCTAATATGCTCAGGGTCCTTGACCTTATAGCACCTGCCCAGACCTAAAGCACCATAGAGGAATATCACAACAGTAGCAAATCAGAAGATAAAATGTAGGAAAGCTGAACGTAAATGGAGAAATACTAAAATTCAGATTAACTATGACATCTATAAAAAGAGACTCCACACTTAAAACTCTGAGTTATGTAGGGCCAGGCAATATTATTTCTCTAATAGGGACATTAACAACTCCCGTGCTCTGTTTGCCATTGTTGATAAGTTAAATTCCCCAACAGAGCTACCTCAAGATTTTATGTCAATTAAAAAATGTAATGACTGATATTTTTAATTTTGTGATGAAAAAAAGAAGCAGAGTAAGCATTAGCTCCACCCTGCCATGCAGTGACATAGTAATATCTACACCACATAGGCCTAGACAAAATGTAGCCTCCTTATCTGAATTGACGGCTATTGATGGGCAAACCCTTGAAAAAACTGTGTGAAAAAGCAGTGCAGACTGTTTGTAGCCAACATTTCAGACTCAGATGTACATTCCTTTGCCTCATCCGAATAATAATAATAATAACAGTAATAGTAGTAAAGTAATAGTATGCTATCAATAGCCTAATTATAATAATAAATGATTGACGTATCGACTATGACTTTCTGCTGCTCAGTCTTTAGATAGATAGATAGATAGAGATAGATACTTTATTGATTCCCAAGGGGAAATTCAAGGGTCTCAGTAGCATACAGACATCACACACAACATGCACTTACAGCAGAAATGGTAAACATAAGTATAAGTATAAACATATAACTAAACTCCACTGTACAATAGACAGTGGAAGATAAGAAAGATAAGAAAACTAACAAAACTAAATACTAAATACACTATATAAATTAAATTAAGAAAGTCCAATGTGCTTGAGGGTGATCAAGCATAAGACGCTTGTAGTGACAGGGCCGGGACTGGTAAGGTGCTAAAGGGAGTGAGTGTCATGGTGAAGGTGCAAACAGTAGTCCAACCATAGTCCTTAGTTATGTGTGCATGGCAAGGTGCTCAAGAGAGTGAGTGTCATGGTGGAGGTGCAAAAAGTAGTCCAACATTAGTCCAACAGTGCAACAGTAAGGTCTAGAGACCAGCATAAATAATATGGACAAATAGAAGAGTAAAGTATAATGTAGACAAGGTAAAATAAAAAACTATTTCAGTGCAAGAACAGGTTGAGGTAATAGGGTTATAGCCATTCATTCATTCAGTATTGTAGCAGAAGCCTGACCGCAGCCATTGATCATGTGTGCTAATATAGCATGAAAAACAGTGTAGCAGTAAAACAGTAGTGAAAACATTAGGCTGTGTACATTAGTAAAACAGTAGTAAAGCAGTAGTGGGCAGTCAGTACTCAAACATGGAGAGGGTGGAGAGGCAGACAGACTAAGCAGAGAAGTCCATCTCTCCTCTTCCCTTTAGTGAGGCATTGAACAGTTCAATGGCCCTAGGAACAAATGACTTCCTCAGCCTTTCAGTTGTGCATGGCAGTGAGCGAAGTCTCCAGCTGATCAGGCTCTTTTGGTTTTTGATAGTGCTGTAGAGCAGATGACATTCATTTTCCAAGATGTTGATCAGTTTGTTTAGGGTCCTTTTGTCAGATATTGAAGTGATGCACTCCAGTTCAGCTCCCACTACAGAGCCAGCCTTCCTTACCAGCCTGTCAAGTCGCCCAGCATCCTTCTTCTTTGTGCTTCCTCCCCAGCATACCACTGCATAGAAGAGGGCGCTGGCCACAACAGACTGATAGTTGATAGTTCTTTATCAGTTCCTCATCAAATAAATTAAAAGAGGCTAAAAGCCCAATAAATGTGCCACACTAATAGCCGAATATAAGATAACCCTTGCCTATCCCATTTCAATTAGGCAGCACTACACCACCACGAACAAGCTGTCATTACGTTTTTGCGTTTAGTAGGCCTACAACTTTTATGACGTGACGTTTCTTGGGCATTTAGCTTCAACATCACGTCAAGTTGTAACGTATGTGCAATGCTCATCTAGGCTATGGATTTAAGTGGCTTAAAGGCAGCAAAAGTGGGATATAGTGCAACTGCTTCCCCAAAACAATTCCTCCATAACTGTGTATTTAATTGTTTGATATGTGGATAACTTTCAGTGGACTAAACAAAAGGTAAAGATTTTGTTATCACAAGGCTAGCTGGTCAGTTATATGGCGAAGCATATAGCCAACTTTGTTTGCAGCAGTGAAGCTGAGTTTGTTGTTAACATTGTTGGTAACTGTCAGGGAATTTAACCTCAACATATAGATACAAGAACCACAACACGTAGTATGGCTTTGCCCACAAACTCTGGTACCAAGAGGAGAGCCTGCTAATGTAAGGAAGAATTCCTCCCACCATCAGTCGCTGACTCTGCAGCCCAAAAGCTGTCTTTTATTGTACAGATGCACACAGAAAATAGGAAGCAAGACATAGCGACTTCATTGTGACATACTCTTATCTCACCCACACACACACACAGACAGGGTGCAGTCTGTCTGGGTGCACACTTCTTAGAACTCAGCACAACAACATTTAACTTGAACTCTCTGTTCTTAGAACTCAGCACAACAATATTTCTGCTTACACAAATGGTTATACAATGATAATAATAATTTCCTACAGTAACGTAAACGTTTCTTAAGTTAGGAGCAGTAGCCTACTGTTTTTTTATGTTGCATTCATTTTCAATATTATCAATTCATTAGCAAAAGCTAGCCTAATATGCATGAGAACCTATATAGATTTGAGGGAGCTGCAGCTGTTAGCATCAGCACGGTCATTAACACAGCAGGCACTAGCCCAGTGAAGGATTGTGTAAACCCCATCCCCAGAAACCAGTTTCAAACCAAGCTTGCGCTGATATGATGCATGATCACTGATCAAATTGCTATTTTCTGACAGTATGAGCACAACCATGCAGGTTCTCTGAATCTCAAGCTCTTTAGCCTAGCATCTTAATGCTGTATTCACAGCACGGTGAATGACAAACGGTGACAAAATGCTGTTGTTTATGAGTTCATAGCCTGGTTATTTATCAAGGACTATATCACGTTTTATATGTTATTATGATCACTCGCATTGCATTACCATGGGGTTACTGTGTAGGTAATGCTACGGTTAACTTAACATGCCCACCATTACACTGGAGAGATGTTAAAAAACTTTTAAACTTTTTTTTATTCTCCCGAGAAGCTAGCTACTTAAGGTAGTTCGCTGCTACACGCAGTCTCGGTTTACAGCTCTTGAGTCACGTACTGTACTAGGTCATTTTTTTATAACGATAATTTAGATAGGCCTAGGCTACACTTATGGGGTGGGTGCTATTCTAAAGAATCTCCCGTCTTGGTTTTGTACAGAAATTAATATTAAGTGACACATACGTAAAAGGGAGAAAAAAAGGTCACCTTCCGATATTTAGCAGGCTACGGTCTGGAATTTAATTTAATATTGTTGTAATGGTACGATAACTACACAGTTTACACAATAATTATACTGTGTTATAAATATTGTATATCAATGCATTTATTGTCTGTCAATTACCCAAAATTGTGGCTCTGTCTCTCATTGAACAGTAGCTTATTTAATGCATTCTAATCCATTGTCAATCACTTCCGGGAACTTTTTGAAGTTTACATGAACCACGTGACCTTAACGAATTTTGAACACGCATTGTCGCAACTCTACCTTTATATGGCTCTTGTTAAAACTATTCCCACGGACATAGTTAGGGATGTACATTCATGTTAGAATAAATTAAGATGCAACTTATGAGTATGTGGTGTTATGACATAAGGCTTAGCTAAACCGAGCTACACAGTCCGACCATTGAACACAGTTCTACAATCGAGACAGTTCTGGCAGTTTAACTGGAATTACCAAAATGAGGACGAAATGGACTTAAAGGAGAATTCCGGTGTGATTTTGACCTAAAGTGTTTTGAAACATGATACCGAGTGTGAACGTATGTCTCATAGCCCATCTCGGCTTGTCCCCTGCACTCCGAAATCTGGCGCTAGTTAGCCGATGCTACCAACAAGGCGGTCAATGGTGGTGCCTCGGCATCGGCATAGCCATGCAAATAAATCACTGTTTTACAACATTTCCGAGGCTCAATGCATCTCCACACTTCATTGGTAGACTTGTGGAAATGCATGGATTCCAGTTGCTGCTACTGGAAGAAACTGTAATCCATGCATTTCCACAGAATTATTTTTGGAATCTGATCCCTTATCATACCTGTTCATTCTTACTCGTCGCTCGACTTATCGTGACTAAATTCAAGATGGCTGCAAACGCTAAACTTCGTGAAGGTACTGTCTGTATAAATCGTCTTGTAAGTAAACTACCAGTGCTTTTTCAAAGTTCTCAATGTCTCGTTTTAAATGTCAGGGCCCTCGGAAGTCTACCAATGAAGTGTGGAGATACATTGAGCCTCGTAAATGGTGTAAAACAGTAATTTATTTGCATGGCTATGCCGATGCCGAGGCACCACCATTGACCGCCTTGTTGGTAGCATCGGCTAACTAGCGCCAGATTTCGGAATGCAGGGGACAAGCCGAGATGGGCTATGAGACATACGTTCACACTCGGTATCATGTTTCAAAACACTTTAGGTCAAAATCACACCGGAATTCTCCTTTAATGTTAACCTTAACCTCGTTGACGCACAGATACTTCTCAGTCCAAACTTGTTTGTGCCGTTTATTTATGTTTGCTAAAATATTTAATATTTTTTAAGGTGTTTTCTGTACTTGCGCGAGTGCACCTCCATTAGATTACATGCAATCGAAACAAATATTTTCCCCCATGGAGGAGTTTCAGCCACGGTAACCACAGAAACTGAGGACGGTAACCACAATTATGACTAAATGCCGACTGACGAGAAAACTGTGCAATCGTGGTTGAAATACTCCCGAAAAGCAAAGAAAATGAAACGAAATATATCTAACAAATGGATGTTGTTTTATTCCAAACAATAAGGCAAGAGTCGTGCAAGTGCATTACTGAGGTTAAATCTCACTATAATCACCGAGCTATCAATACGTCCCATTACAACCCGTTGATCCGGTTCGTCTTTTTGCCGTCCACTAGGCTATTTTGCTGTGGTGCGAACAATACATGACGTCACATGCAAAACTCGAATAGAGGATCTCGTTTCTACAGCTGGTCTCTACTCTGGAAGGGGTCTATGTTCTTTGTACTACAGCCTGGCTACTGCTACAGCTGGTCACTGTTCCACAGCGCTACAGCTGGTCTCATGTCTACAGGTACACTACAGCTGGTCTCCTGTCTACAGGTACACCACAGCTGGTCTCCTGTCTACAGGTACACTACAGCTGGTCTCCTGTCTACAGGTACACTACAGCTGGTCTCCTTTCTACAGGTACACTACAGCTGGTCTCATGTCTACAGGTACACTACAGCTGGTCTCCTGTCCACTGCTGGTCTTAACAACACAGCAGTCTCATATCCGCAGAGGGCTGATTTGCAGAGACAGAGGGGACAGGAGAGGAAAGGTGGAGAGACGGAGAGAGAAAATAGACACAAACAGGAGCAGAGAGATGGAGAAAAGGAGGGAGAGGAAGGGAGGAGAGATGAAGAGAGTGATACTGAGAGAGGGAGACAAAGAGAGAGAGAAATAGAGGAGAGAGGAAGAGAGAGAGAGAAAGAGTGAGATGGAGAGAAAGGGAGAGAAATAGAGAGGAGTTAGAGAGGAAGAGAGTGAGATGGAGAGAGGGAGAGAAATAGAGGAGTTAGATAGGGAGAGGGAGGGAGGGAAGAAGAAAGTGAGATGGAGAGAGAGGGAGAGGAAAGAGGGAGAAAGGGAGTGTGTGTGAGGGGGGGGGGTAGTGTAATTAAAGTTGGGCTTGTGTGTGTGGACTGACGTCAGGACGGGTTTGTTGTGGCTCCATTTTCATTAAAGGCTTAGCTACTCACACTGAACACGCTGCAGAACACACATGACACAGAGTGAGAGTGTGTGTGTGTGTGTGTGTGTGACAGAGAGAGAGAGAGGGACAGGGTTTCTGAGTGAGAGTGTGTGTGTGTATGTGAAAGACCGGGTATGTTGAGTGTGTGTGTGTGTGTGTGTGTGTGTGTGTGTGTGCGTGCGTGCGTGCGTGTGAGAGAGAGAGAGATGGAGGGAGGGAGAGGGTTTCTGAGTGAGAGTGCGTGTGTTTGTGTGTATGTGTGTGAGAAAGATGGGGTTTGCGGGCTCCCTCAATGCTTCAGAAGCGGTAGCAGCTGGTGGGAGACTGGAAGTCCAGACCGTTGTGACGCAAGCTAACACACACACACACACACACACACACACACACACACACTCTCTCACACACACACACACACACACACACACACACACACTCACACACACTCACTCTCTCTCTCTCTCACACACACACACACACTCAGACACAGGAGGTCCAGACCGGTGTGACGCATGTGCCTTTGGGAGCGGCGACACATAAAGACGGCAAGCACAGAGGGACACACACGGTTTATGTGCCAGAAACCCCAAACCAGAGAGAGGCAGCAGCAGGGGCGTCTACATTAAGATGTCTGTCTGTCCCGTTCGCGAGCGAACACACACACGTGCACGCGCACACAATCGTCTGTCTGTCCCGCTTGCGCTCTCACACACACACACTCTAAGTGACAGTGTCATGGCCAAAAAATTTCAATTACTTTCTTGCACCATACAACAAACTCTAAACAAGTGTTGGTGCCCACAGCCTGCCATATGCTTATTTAGTCTCTCTCTCTCTCTCTCTCTCTCTCTCTCTCTGTCTCTCTCACACACACACACTCACACACACACTGCTGTTAGGGCTGATGTTGGCCATCCTCCTGCAGATTGTAGGTGGTCTCAGCAGAACCCCACTGTTTGCCCAGAGCCTTAATGAATCCCCCCCCCCCACCCAACACACACACACACACACACACCAGGCCATGCTGCTTTCATTACTCCTCTCCAACCCCCACTGATGTGGCTGGGGCTTCTGCTACCATGTATGTATGGGTGTGCGCACGTACATATGTGTGTGTGTGTGTGTATGTGTGTGTATAGGTCCTCTGCAGAGCCCCCAGGTATTGCTCTAGCCCTGATGCCAGCAACTACCACATCTTAGCCCTTGGTTACCCCTTGGGATCTATTACCCCAACACCATTTTGCCCTTGTGGAATCTAATAACCCTGTTTCAACCCCTCAGTGAAATCTGCCCCTGCTATTCTCCCCCGTGGTATCTATTGCACTGTGTAACTCTATAGTTTTGGAGTCCACAGTACTTCCTCAACTAATTCGGTGCCCTGTCACTGCCCTGTAAACTATTCAATTACATATTTAACACATTTTAATATTTCACTGGTAATCAGTCAATCAGTTAGTATTTTTTTTTAAGGAAAAATTCTCTGATTGCAGCTTTTTAACCTTGAGTATTTTTCAACTGTGACAGTAAGCTAAATATAAAAAAACAAAGCATTTGAGGACACAATCTTGAGCTTTGGTGTTCACTGATCAACATTTAGCCATATCTCTTGCTCTCCATACAAACAAACAAACACACACAATCAATCAGACAACAAACAAACATAGTACCTTCCTATATACACACACTTTGCAATCTGTCCCTCTACACACACCCTGCCCCTGGACTCCTTATGCCCACTGGCTGTTACTGTAATGACACACACACACACACACACACACACGCGCACACACACACACGCACACACACGCTGTCTCCAAACACCCACTAGCTCAGTTTTGCTGTAATGGATTGTGCTGTTTCCATGTGTTCAAGCTCTGTGGTTCTTCTGGTTTTGTTCAGCGTACACACACACACGCACGCACGCAACACAGTCAGACATACCTCAAGGCTCAACACACACACACGGCACAAGGCTGAACACACACACACAAACAGACACACAGCACAAGGCTCAACACACACACAGACACACAGCACAAGGCTCAACACACACACAGACACACAGCACAAGGCTCAACACACACACAGACACACAGCACAAGGCTCAACACACACACAGCTCAGTGTTCCGGTTGCGTTCAGCTGGCTGAGTGTGTCTCCTAATCCACCCAACTGCTCTGCAGAAACCAGGTCAACTGCAGACCACTGCAATCTACTCTACAGGCTGGTGTCCCCCCCCCCCTCACACACACACACACACAGACACACACACGCCCCCATGCTAAGCCTACTTGAGTGTGGGCTGCACCACATCTTAAGTCTGTACGGTGTTTTGCTTGGAGAGGAAAAGGCATAAATCTCCATCCATCTCAAGAGTGGAAACCCTAACTCTACAGAGTGGCTCGTAAAGTGGATGACACACACACACACACACAGACACACACACACACACACACAGGCTGACCCACATGACCCACACCCACACACACAGTGGCCCACGGTAGTGCAGTGTGTGTGGACCCAGGCAGGGGACCCCCATGTCTGTCTCAGGAGTATTTAAAGCTCTCCTTTATGCCTTTCTCTCTCTCACTCACACACAGTCCAGGTAGGGACCTCGGGATCATTTAAAGCTCTACTTAATTTCTCACTTTAATCTCTCTCTGCTCTCTCTCTCTCTCTCTAAAAAATAGTATAAAATAGTCCAAAATAGTATTTCTTCACTTGTATTGTATTGGGTTGAAGAAAATAACTGCATACTTTGTATCGAAATAATAATGCAGGTGTGTATTTTTGTAGTTTTAGGGGCCGTTTATACGAGGACGATTGCGAAGGAAGACAACAAAATATTTTATTATAAGTGCCTTTCGTTTACACGGCGACCCTGCCATCGGGGCTTGAAGACGCAAAAATCTGAAGACTCCTTCCAGAGTGTAGAGTTTTGAAGACGACCCGGGTTGCGTCTCCGTCTAAACGGCGAAACCAAAGATCCTTGATTACCTCTCTGGCTAAACTGTCAAATTAGAATGTCTGCGCGTGACGTACCAGGGTTCTATCACACCACCACCCAGCAGTCTGGAATGCATATCCAATCGAATATCACATACTCTTGCGTCTTCATATAAACAAAGATTTCCCCCTGAGAATGCTCGTCTAAACGCAAATAAAAAAATGAAGACGAGACGCCACTTCTGCGTCTTCTCTTTTCATCGTCACCGTATAAACGTAGCCTAAAAGTACTGCCAAGTATTTTTGGTAAAACCAATACTGTTGGTGATGTGATGACATTGTAAAAGTGCAAAACAAAGATGGTAGCCTCTGACTGGTGCTGAGTAATTGGAGTAATTAGGACGGCACAATTATCCCAATATAAACCAACACAATTACCTAATCGCAACAGCTACACATAATCGTGCACAGTTCACAACAGCTACACATAATCATGCACAGTTCACGATAGATACACTTAATCGTGCACAGTTCACGACAGCTACACATAATTGTGCACAGTTCACAACAGCTACACATAATTGTGCACAGTTCATTTAGTCAGATTTATTACTTATATTCATGTCCTCCTCCTTGTCTGTGCCCCTTCTGATTGGTGGGTGTGCGTAGCGCACGAGGGGCACATAAACTCTGATTGGTGGGTGTGCGTAGAGCATGAGGGGCACAGAAACTCTGATTGGTGGGCTTCACCTCACAGTCAGTCAGGGGTGCTGTGCTTCTGTGTGCTCACCAGATCAGACATTTGGAATACTGAACCAAATTAGGGCTGCAGCTATCGATTCTTTTTGGAATCGAGTATTCTAGTGATTATTTTATCGATTAATCGAGTAACCAGATAAAAAATCATTTTGCGTTATTTAGTGCAATGTATTAACACATTCGCGCTGGATGCTGCATGACGCAACATTGACCCTCCCGCTGGATGCTGCATGACGCAACATTGACCCTCCCGCTGGATGCTGCATAGCGCAACATTGACCCTCCCGCTGGATGCTGCATAGCGCAACATTGACCCTCCCGCTGGATGCTGCGTAGCGCAGCATGCTTTTTATTTCATGTTTCTAGGTGCTACAGAGGCTTAGATATTAAATTTTGGTAGACGTTGACAATTTTTAGTATGTTTTCAGAAAACTCTCAGGAAATAAGGTTAGTCTAGAATGCCATAGGATTCTATAGGCGTTTTTAGCAGGCATTTTAGGAGTAAATGGGTTAATATGCACAACAAATGTCATGCTGTAAACTAGCCCTAGTCACTTCAAAGTAAATTAATATAGCAGTTTTATGTAGATTTGTGCATCTGCAGCATTTACCAATACTACCAAATAACCTCCCTTACAAAGAATAACTGCAGTTTTTACAGTGTTATACTACAATACCGTGCAGTACTTTAGTATTTTCATGTCTAAAAGTACAGTACAGTAGGCCTACAATGCAGTTTTGTTGTGTCCAAAATACTGTATTTCCTGCATAAGAACGGCAAATATTTTCTCCAAAACTGCAGTCATGGGTAGACGATAGAGTGTGTGTGTGTGTGTGTGCACGCGAGAGAGAGGGAGAGAGAGACGAGATGAGTGTGTGTGTGATGAGTTTTTGGTGTATTTGCTCACTTGCAATTTTACATGAATCAGTTTAAAATTTCCACAACTCAACATCATATCGACTCACGACATTAGGCTACAGCCACTACAAATACCGTGCATTCTAACTAGCGAACACATTAAATCAGTTAACATCAATGTTTACATTGCCTTGTGTCGGCTACACTTGGTGAACTGGTGTTAACAACTGGATGCTTTCGGCTCAGATGTTGAATCACCGTTGACGTGCTGTTGTGGTACGCTAGTTCTGCTCTGCAGTGGACACATTGCACCTTGTCTTCTTTTCTAAGTTTGAAATGATCCCAAAACTTTGGACATTCTCTGCCTTTTACGGACGGTTTCTTTGCTCTCTGTCATCGCGCCAAACTCTGAAAGTGGTGTGCGCGTCAGTAACAGTCTGTGAAAAGCAATAATCCCTGAGCTGAGCAGGCCACATAACGCATATGATAGGAATTAAGCGAAGATTTTTTAAAGTTTAAATGCATCAATCTGGTGCACTTTGAGAAGAAATTTAAATATTTAACTCCCTTATTTCTACATGGAGATATTTGTGCTGTAGCCTAAACTATTTTGCACTTTAGATTTTCAACCATGCTGTAGCGAAGGGAGAGAGCAGTGACCCCATCCGGTCTTGAACCTGGGTCTCCAAAGAGCCAGGCCCGTTGGTATGGCAGTCAGAGCGCATACTCAACTGTAGTGACGGCACTCCGTCACAGATGCACACACAGGTGAAATAGTGAAAATGTTTAATAATCTGATATCATTTTACAAGGCTAACTGAGAAAACACTGGAGAAGCTGGTATTCAGCTGGTTCAGCTGGTATTCTGTCTATAATGAGCTGCTTTCAGACATGTCCTCCGCAGTATATGCAGATCTTTGTCAAAAAAATACCTTAGCCTACTTAGATACTGAAATACAGATGAATATGTTTGTTGAATAATGTCTAGTCAGTACACCAAATAAGGAAGGCCTATAGATAGAAATTTTGATAATAAAATATATAGATTTTGGTAGTTTGGTCTTTTCATGTAGCCTTGGCAACTAGCAATCTAGTATAGGCCTAAATATCACTGCATGCGTGAAAGAAACAGTAATGTTGGACTTGGACATCACAATAAATGAGGCTACCCATCAATAAATCTGCACTGAAAAGAAAATAGTAGCGAGGTTTAATTGATAAAAATGTTGTGTGAGTATAGGCGAGGCCGGGGCGAGTGGCACTCCCGTCCTGTCTTACCTGCTGATCCAGCATATTTCTTCATCTTTAGCTTCGCCTCTGCTTGAAAAGTGTCTCATAACACGCCAGCCTTATCGTATTGTAAGCTAGCCTATTGCCTAGGCAATAACAGACACTAATGCGTTCGCTCTATGCTTAATAAATTATGTGTGTGCTTACTACGCTACATTAATTTAGTGTCTATCCTTCTCAAAAGTTTAGACAGTAGCCTAGATCTCATGTTCGTGGTTCGTTAAAGTGTGGACCATATAACTGCTCGATATCAACCATGTTAGTTAAAATGACATCTCGACATGACGTGACCGCAGGATACTTGATATACAGGCTAAATGCAAATATGACAGTGCATGATATTATTAAAACAAAATATAGAAAAATAAAACGGACCAAAAATAAAGTAGGCACTAAATTGTGTTTCCTGTAAATGTTGTCAGTCATTCTTAATCTTTGCAACTTGTGCATTGGCATGTTTAACTGTTGGCTTTAAACATTTAAAAAAGTTAGTGTAGAGCCCTTCCACTTTCTTTCAAGTCACTGTGTTTGTAACTAAGAGTGTGAGTGTGTGCGTGTGTGTGTGTTCCTTACCCCCAGACACCGGGGCATCCATGAAGACCGCCCCCATTTTCTCGGCGGCAGCAGCCATCTCCTTGGAGACGGCCGGGTCTATAGTGCTGGAGTCGATGAGAAGGGAGCCCTTCTTCACTTTCCTGAGGAGAGGGACACACACACACACACACACACACACACACACACACAGAGACAGACAGACAGAGCAGAGTTAGTGTAGAAAACACACACACACGGACAGACAGAGCTCTGGAAGAGGAGAGGTCTGGAAGAGAAGGTGTGTGAGCAGTGGGCTTGATGTCGTTGGGTCCGGTGTGTGTGTGTGTGTGTGTGTGGCTCTCTTGAGGATGTCGTTGGGTCCGGTGTGTGTGTGTATGTGTGTGTGTGTGTGTGCGCGTGTGTGCGGCTCTCTTGAGGATGTTGTTGGATCCGGTGTGTGTGTGTGCGCGTGCGTGTGGCTCTCTTGAGGATGTCGTTGGGTCCGGTGTGTGTATGTGTGTGTGCGTGGCTCACTTGAGGATGCCGTTGGGGCCGGTGTAGACCTCGATGACGTTGGGGCTGGAGGGGAGCATGGTGATGATGCGATCCGCTTTATCAGCTACTTCAGCTGGGGAGTCCAGGATCTGGGGATGCCCACACACACACACACACAATACATATTAAATACACACATACACACACACACACACACACACACACACACACACACCTGTTCATGTTGTTGTTCTAGTTGTATGTGGTATTGTCAGAAGCTGCCTATTGCAATTGCAATCCCTCAAGGCCCAGCTGTAATTAAGCACTAAGAGAGCAGCACTATCAAGCAAATGGTTTTATGAAGCACATTTACAACAGGTTGTATAACACTCACAGAGACGCCCTGTCCAGCACACACACGCAAGCAGGACACGCCCTGTCCAGCACGCCATATATATAACACTCACAGAGACGCCCTGTCCAGCACACACACAAGCAGGACACACGCTGTCCAGCACACACACACACAGACTGATGATGCACACTGACCCAGCACACACACACACACACACACACACACACACACACACACACACACACACACACACACACACACACACACACACACACACACACACACACACACACACACACACACACACACACACACAGACACAGACACAGACACAGACTGATGATGCACACTGACCCAATGTTGGTGTTCGTTGGGTCAGTGTGCAAGCACCGCCAGACAGGGTCGTGCCAGACGGGTTCGCGTCAGACGGGGTTGTGCCCGTGCTCTTGGCCGATGCCACCGCCCCCAAGTCCAGTCTCTGTAGTTTGTGCCCGACCTGACCAGAGCTGTAAAAGTCCATCAACATATTTGGGGCAGCCGTGGCCTACTGTTTAGGGCTTCGGGCTTGTAACCAAAGGGTTGCCAGTTCGATCTCTGACCCAGTAGGAAAAATGTGGGCGGGGGAAGTGGTTGAGCATTGCTCTCCTATGCCCACATCCACGGCTGAAGTGCCCTTGAGTAAGGCACCTAACCCCCTCACTGCTCCCCGAGCGCTGCTGTAGCAGGCAGCTCACTGCTCCAGGTTAGTGTGTGCTTCACCTCACTGTGTGTTCACTGTGTGCTGTCTGTGTTTCACTAATTCACGGATTGGGATAAATGCAGAGACCAAATTCGCCTCACGGGATCAAAAGAAAGGGCAGAGCAGGCTGTACTTCCTGAGGAGGCTGCGCTCCTTCAATGTGTGCAGCAAGCTCCTCAGGATGTTCTACCAGTCTGGAGACTTCGCTCACTGCCTTGCACAAAAGACAGACTGAGGAAGTCATTTGCCCCCAGGGCCATTGAACTGTTCAATGCTTCACTTAAGAGAAGAGGAGAGATGGACTTCACTGCCTCACTGTTTACGTGCTATATTAGCACATATGCATAACCCCTCCCTCCATGCCACAGCCGAATTGTGGCCACACTTATACCTTTTCTTAATATAGTTATATAGATATAGTTTTTTCTATAGTTTCTTTTATATTACCTTGCCTACTTGCTGATATGTCCATATTTATTTTATGTTGGTCTCTAGACTTTATTCTTGGACTGTTGCACTTACTCATTTGCACCATCACCATGACACTCACTCACACAGAGCACCTTACCATACCTTACTATGCACAGAGAATCACAGGCTCAGTCCCTGCCTCAGTCATTGCAAGCGCCTCTTGATTAATCACCCACTATGTGAATACTGTTTTTAGAATTGATTTAGATTAAGTGTTATTTATTATAATTTGTATTTTAGTATATTCTTTATCTTCTACTGTCCTTATTGCTTAGTTGTGTTTTTTATATTATATACTTTTTTCTGCTGTTAGTGAATGTGTGTGTGTTGTCTGTATGCTACTGAGACCTTGAATTTCCCCTGGGGATCAATAAAGTATCTATCTATCTATCTATCTATCTATCTATCTATCTAAAAAAATAATATATAATTACTATACTATATTTGTTCCAGGTAGATCAGCTAAGTAGTGAAATCACCTGTGTTAAGTACACAGGTAGGGCCAATGCATGGTGGCCTTTTACTCTTTGAAACCAGATTTGCACACCTCTGGACCGGCCCGACCCTGCCAGCCACATTCCTCCCCCATCACACCCCCCCCCCCCCCCCCCCCCCCCACCAACACACACAGCAGTGCCTGCCCCACCTCAGGCTCTTCCTGTGCAGGCCATCCAATCAAAGACAGCGGCTGAGCAATGATGATGACATCATGCTGCTTAATCACAGGAGCAATCATCACTAAGAGTGGGAATGGAAAAAGTCTAACACACACCTACAAGACAGACGAGTGTGTATGCATGTCTGTCTAGTAGGTGTGTGTGTGTGTGTGCGCTGACAGGCAGTGCTTGTCAGCATGACGGATGTGTTCAGAAGCAGTGGAGAGAACAGGTCTGATTAAAGGTCTCCAGTAATGTTGGCACGAGTGTGTGTGTGTGTGTGTGTGTGTGTGTGTGTGAGTGTGTGTGTGTGTGATTAAAGGTCTCCAGTAATGTTGGCATCAAAGGGGGATTTTCCATCAGGAGTTTGAGTAGAACACTACACCACAGCTTCTTCCTGAGTGGCAAACCTCCAGCAGCATCTATCTCTCTCCCTCTCTCTCTCTGAACTAACATCTTTCTGTCATCCCTCTCTAGCGCTCTCTCTCTTCTCTCCTTCATCTCTCTCTTCTCTCTCTCACCATTAAAAGGGTGGGTGTGTGTGTGTGTGTGTGTGTGTGTGTGTGTGTGTGTGTGTGTGTGTGTGTGACCCTCATCTCTCTACTTTCTCTCCGGCCAATATGCAGGGCACTTGCTCTCTTGCGCTCGCTCTCTCGCTCACACACACCTTCTCATCTCTCCAGGAGCTCACTCGTATACACACTCTCTCAAGCTCAGTCAGTCTCTCTCTGTCTCTCACTCTCACACACACACACACACACACACTCTCTTCTGGAGCTCACTTGTATACACACTCTCTCAAGCTCAGTCAGTCTCTCACACACTCACGCACACACACACACACCTTCTCATCTCTCCAGGAGCTCACTCGTATACACACTCTCTCAAGCTCAGTCAGTCTCTCTCTGTCTCTCACTCTCACACACACACACACACACACACACACACACTCTCTTCTGGAGCTCTCTCGTATACACACTCTCTCAAGCTCAGTCAGTCTCTCACACACTCACGCACACACACACACACCTTCTCATCTCTCCAGGAGCTCACTCGTATACACACTCTCTCAAGCTCAGTCAGTCTCTCTCTGTCTCTCACTCTCACACACACACACACACACACACTCTCTTCTGGAGCTCACTCGTATACACACTCTCTCAAGCTCAGTCAGTTTCTCTGTAGCCCCTTTTACACTGCCGGATTTCCCGTGAATGTGTGTACCTTTATCGCGGAACGCCTGTCCTTTTTACACACACCGTGGCGGAACGGCGGTTTGAAGTGTCCCCCCAATTTTACCACCAGACAGGGTAGACATAAAAGCGAAACGATTCATTCCAGCACCAGTGTAAATGCGTTAGGGCGGAATGGGGGAATCTGGGTGGGCGTTTTGATGACACCACATATGTCCAACCCACCACAGGAGATTTAAAATCTGACTGATCAAAAGCAGCAATAGCAGAGACAGCACATTACGGAAATCTTTAAATCCACAATGCTTCCGGTCATTTAACACCTGCTAGAGTTGACTGTAGGTCGGAATGCAATCGGTTGCCATATAGGCTATCCTAAAATCCAGCGATAAAACAAGTATGAACTCCTGGAGCGTCTGTCCTAGCAAGCTTTTACATCACTATCACATTATAACTACCGTTAGCCACATAACATTTAGAAGCTATACATTAGCGAACATAGCTTAAAGTCACTGTTTAACAAACAAACTAGCATGCTATGCAGCCATACAAGTAAACACAGCTAAATGTGAGGACAATGAACTCTTTACCTTTATGGTTTAAGCTCAGTCAGTCTCTCTCTGTCTCTCTCCAGGGCTCCAAAGTGCGACCAATTTGGTCGCATATGCGACCTAATTTTTCAAAAGTGCGACTAAAAAAAAAATCGGAGGTCGCACCGGTGCGATCAGCTATTCGAGAGAGGAAAACGTGTCCACATTGAAACTCTACCTTTGGTTCAATAACAGAAACATATTTGGCCAATATCGTGGTTTAAACAAATCACAGATAGTGAAGGGCGGGACCTCCCCTCTGATTGGCCGTGGCCCAGTGCCTGTGTGTAAATTTGAAAATGCGTGTGCTGCAGAGAGAGAGAGAGAGAGAGAGAGAGAGAGAGGTCAGAGACTCATCAGATAAACAGTGTGGATGTAGTTGCATTACAGTGTGGTCACATAGGCCGAGATAAATGTCCCCTCTCCCCACTGCCTTTCGGCGGCTGGCAGCAGCAAACCGATCAGACGAGCCCGAGATGATGATCAAGTTTATCGTTGCCTAAGATAGGCCTAGTGAAACTTCCCTTCACCAAGTTCAGTCCGAAATAATTATTCATCAGAAAAATTGTTTGAACGTAAACCCGACGTACAGGAATGCCACTTGCGCCAAATTTATAGGAGTGATTGCAGATGAAAAGACGTCTTAAAATTGCAAACAATGCATACAAGGCCTTCCCGAACGACAGAGATACAGATATCGCCGAAATGGAGTGCGTCATTGACCGCAGTTACATGCAGGGAGTAACCCGGTTTTCAACAGCAATATTCGTTTTGCGAGGCGAGTTGTGTAAACTCATTCTGATGGCATCAATCAATTTAATCCGGTATTTGGCGCAAACCGAATATCGCTGCTACATTTAAAGCCCGAATATTCCCTGCATGTATAACTGTGGTCATTGTGTACGGTGAATTGAATGGAGACATTTAGATCGAGCATGGCAAGTCATTGCAATAGCCTATAATAACAGGCCTACCATTTCGTTACTGCATTAACCATAGTGATGTTCTTATTGAAAATTTAAAAATACTAAAATTAAAAAGTACATTGCATTGTGGGGCTGTCAAATGATTATTGTAATCATCATTGCAAAATCACATAAAAATCCCCCAGGCTACTTGGAACATCTCTTTAAATTGTGCTCAAATACATTTCTATGGAAAATGCTAGCATGGCGAGCTGGTTTAGCCAAGGCCTAAAGATCATGAAGGATATGTAAGACATTGAGCCATGAGATTTGAAGCCCTTAAAAGACGTGCACTGTTAATTTACTCACTGTTATTTTTATTTAATTCATCTTGAGATGTTTTAAGTTTAAATTTCAGCTCAGTGAAGCACTTAAAGCACCAACACTTCATTAAGTTACTTTTCTTGTAGAATTGTAAATCATAAGTCATAGGACAACCTATATAGGACAGTAATTAAGGGAAAAAAGTGAACCTGCTGCGGTGTTAAATGCGATGTGGTTGAAAATTTGGGTGCACCTAACTTTTGTGCTGGTGCACCTAAGAAAAAAAGTTAGGCGCACCAGTGCAACCAGTGCAAAAAGTTAGTCTGGAGCCCTGCTCTCTCACACACACACACACACCTTCTCCTCCCTCTCACCTGTGCGCCGAGCTCCTGGATCTCCTTGCAGGACTCGGGGAAGACGTCGGTGGCGATGACAGGGTAGCCGTGTTTCAGCAGGTTCTTGGCCATCGGGTTCCCCATGTTGCCCAGCCCAACGAAGCCCACCTGCGTCTTAGACGCCATTGACCGGCTGGACACTGCGTGCACAACACACCCATCACATCAGTAAACAGAATCACGCTCACTAATGTTAATAGACAATAGAGATATAAGCCATTAAGAAACAATGACAAGACACTTTATGGAGCAGAACCCTTTAGGCAGGAGACAAATACTTTACAGATGAACTTACTTACATTCTCATTGGCACACACACACAGTCTACATTCTCACTGAACACACACACACACACACACACAGTCTACATTCTCACTGAACATACACACACACACACACACAGTCTACATTCTCACTGAACACACACACACAGTCTACATTCTCACTGAACATACACACACACAGTCTACATTCTCACTGAACATACACACACACAGTCTACATTCTCCCTGAACATACACACAAACAGTCTACATTCTCCCTGAATACACACACACACACAGTCTACATTCTCACTGAACACACACAGTCTACATTCTCACTGAACACACACACACAGTCTACATTGAACACACACACACAGTCTACATTGAACACACACACACACAGTCTACATTCTCACTGAACTAGTGATGCACCGATATTGAAATTCTGGGCCGATACCGACATTTAAAATTTCACTTTGGCCGATACCGATATTTATATTTTTCTGATACACCTTAGCTGGCAAAAAAGTATTCAAAATATACTTTTTTTTCAACAAGAAAATTAGAAGAGAGAGCAGGGCTTAAAATTCATTTTTCAAAATGGGGGGAATTCCCCCCTTAGGTTCTTTATGTAAGGGGAATTTACACAATTTGGGGGGTAGGGGGCGTCAACAGTAATATTGAATATACTGTAGTGTGATCATTCACACCAATGGCCATCCTAGATTCTGCTTGACTCTCTCCACACACAGAAAATGATGGCTTGTGTTATGTTTCTATTTTATATATTTTGAAATTTGTATAAAGTGTATTTAGGTAATAATGTATAGTATTTTATAATCTGCATAATTACTAGTAGCTAAACATATTTAGTAATTTGAATACTTCATATTGATTTTCAAACTATTACACTTAGGCATATCTTTAATGTGGTGTGGTGTGATGTGTATGTGTAATTGAGTGCGTGTCACTCGAGAGTAATTAGCCTTTAGTCTCACGGTTTTAGGCTAATGAATAAAAGTTGTGCATAGTGCATAAGGATATGTGGATGCAATTCATTATGTTTTCTATGTCATTAGATAAAATAAATGTTCAAAAAACTAACAAGTAGAAGATAATCTTTCTGGGATCATAGAAGAGACAAGTGTCTTGCAATGTTCATTAATGATTTTAGTGAGCACTACTGACAGACGTGACCTGAGCAAGCGGGATATTTAACAAGGAGCTCTCTCCACATGTAAATGTTTGTCATGGTTGCGTAGCCTATTTGCGTAAGCGCAAAGTGGTTCTCTCTCTGTGTGTGTGTGACTGCAGGCTATGTTCAATTCAATTCGGTAGTTGAATTCAGGTCAATAGGTCAATAGCCCCGCATTCACGCCACTTCATGATTAGATTAACGTCATAAGACAGGCTGTAAAGTGTATGCGGAATTTCTCGCATTATGATGGCTAGAGTTGCGGGACTTGAACAAATTATGCACAATACCCTCAATCCCGCAGTGAAATTTAGGCCCAGAGAAGAACTTTAATCATAAAACTTTATTCATAAGGATTTATTCTGGTCATTGTAAGTGTCACACAGCAGAGTCTAGGCTATCCAGATCTGCCATAATTTCATGTATTAGTAGTAGCATTGATTTTATTTTGATTTGTAAAGAATTAAAATATAAAAAGAGTATTATAAAAATTCTTATATTTTGACATGTATCTCACCACAGCAAGCTCATAGCTCTACAAGCATTTCATGTGTGTGTAGGGCAGACTGTCCTGAATCTGGCAATATCATTGCCATGGTGGAGGGATTCTCTGGGGCTGAGCAATTTACAGACATGTGGTGTGCGCCTTACAGAAATAAATGCCATTTATTTATTTAGTGATTAAAAATTACCTTTCTGCGCTCCATATCTGTGACACGAACTGATCTGACCTGACTTGACCCGAGTTTACGTGTTAGCCTGTGTGTGCCTATGGTGTATGGAGTGAAGACATTGATGATTTACCCGAGCTATGCAAAATAGCTTCTAGGCTACCACATAAGGGTGAATGCATGTTACAGTAAAGGTGAGAGGGTGAATTTGCATGTTAAAGATATACTATGCAGGTTTAGGTATTTTTAGCGACTGTAGAGCTCCCTCTAGAGTCGTGATATATTCATATTTTACTCTGCTGTTGTAAATAGCAAACTTCTCATGATTTATCCCCCCTGTACACAATAAAAATACTTTTGTTGTGGAGGTGAAGGATTAACAACAGGCAAAAACTATCTCCAAAGAGCTATATCTACTGACAAGGTAATGTTTCACGATTCTCACGAGATTTGTAAGGCCGCCATTCTTGAAGTTGCATTGGTGGTTTTCTCAGTAGCGACTCGCTACATCTATGCTGTATAGCTATGCTAGGTGAACGTCTACTACAAGTTCGTTTACCATCAAATTGGCTTCGTAAAGGTGAAAATCTTGCATAGTGTTCCTTTAATGTAAAGGTGAAAATCTTGCATAGTGTTCCTTTAATGTAAAGGTGAGCGAAGCAGCTGTTCTGTTCCTCCGCTGCTCCTTTGTCCTTGACTCATACACTGATTAACTCAAGGGCATAAACAATAGGAGGTTACACTTCAACCATACACACACACACACAGAGCCAAAAGGCTGCAGCAGCAACCTGAAATTACCATGCAGCCGCACACTGATGACCACACACACACACACATAGATAAACTGGTATTGTTGCTGCCACTGAGTTCCTCATTGACTTCAGTTCCACATAGGAGCAGTATGCAATATGAGATTACAGTAGGGAGGGGGAGGGAGGTCACACACACACACACATATGCTCTTTCTCTCTCACACACACACGTATGTGCTCACACACACGAGAGTGAGTGTGCAGACGACCGATTAATCTGTCACCATATGCCTATGTTTGCAAAGAGGAGAACATTTTAATTTGAGTCACATTGAAACGTTACATTTCATTTACATGTTGACAATGAGTCGTTTTGGTTGTTGTTGGTGGCATTATTGCATCCCTTTTATGCCTACAATGCAAAATTGTTCCCTCGCAATTGGAAGCTCCTGTTGCCGCATACGCATTTCAAAACATCGCGATGTGAAATGCCGCAAAAAGCTGTTTGTGAATAGGTCTTAGTTAGTTAGGAGTCCTCTTGACTTCTTTTAAGCTGTCCCAGACTTAGGTGCTACTTTTAGGTCTAAAATGCTTCGTGAATTACTTTTAGTGAAAAAAATTAGGAGTCCTAAAGTTAGGAGTGACACGCCCATTATTTTTAGGAGTTGCTCCTAAATTCGCCAGTTAGGAGCTACTTTTAGCCTTAAAATTCTTTGTGAATACGGCCCCTGCAGAGTAAAGGTCATAGTATATATACCCACTACACCAGGGGGTGGGGACTCGCCACACACACACACAACACACACACACACACACACACACACACACACACTTCGCTTATCTCTGCAATGCCAGCTGGAGAAAATGGACACAGTGACCCCACCACATTTAAGGGCACATACGCGCGCACACTGCACACCACACAGCTAGTCACAGGTCAAACAAAAAATCAAAAATATGCAAAACATTTAATAATTGAACCTACAATAATTTCCGAAAGCCTCACTGGCTAAACGTGCAGGAGCAACGAACGACAAAAAGGGTGAAAAGGGTGAACTGGACATTTGAGAACACTGCGGATGAACATAACACTACATGGCAACGGTCCTGGTCTCAGTAATGGCCCTGGTCTCAGTAATGGTCCTGGTCAGTAACTATCATGGTCAGTGACAGTCCTGGTCAATGACAGTCCTGGTCAGGTTCCTTGTCAGGCAACATCTGCAACATTTTAATCGACTTAATATGGATTCTCCTTAGTGCACAAAGCAAGGTCCACAATGATATCTATCAGTGTTGCGCGGGTTTGGTCACAAGCGGCCCGCAGTCGCCCGATATTTTAATCAACCCGACTGCAACTCGGACCGTGAATTAGGACAAAATTATACCCGACCCGCAATCTGACCCACTTATTTATAAAATGTTATAGCCTACCATGCACTGGTAGGCTGGTTATAGCCTACCATGCACTGTGACAGTAGGCCATTTCTGTAAAACAAACGAATTTATTTGCTAAACATTATGCAGTAGAACTAGGGCCGGCGGAAGGCATGGGCATTCTGGGCAAATGGCCTGGGCGCCAAACTACCAGGGGCGCCACAGCGCAGCGAGCTATAGGTTACAACATTAAAAACACATTCGTTGTCAAATAATGACAGACGGTTTAAATGCGGGAGCAGTAAGTAATTCATTGTCAGTGATATCGGTTAAATAACAGTCATGAATGAGACGTTCAAAGCATAGTGCTGCAGAATACAGAAAAGTGCACAGGTTGAAAAACTTTTCTCCCACGTATGGGTGCTGATCTTCAGCCTGAATAGCCAGGTTGCTAGCAGTGGAACACAGCAGAGGGACGACAATGTAATAAGGTAAAATCTGAATCTCACCATGTCACCGAATCAGGGAAGCAATGAGCTCGTTTCCCCGCAATAAGATAGTCCTATCGCGGGGTGATATGAGACTGCGACACTCGAAGTGCGTTCCTAATGTCACGTTTAAATGCACACCTAACAGACGGCATCATAGGTAGTCCGATTTCCAGCCTACACTGTTTTAAGTCACAGACACAATGAACCAAAGTAACTTTTATGCATGCGCAAACCTATATGGCCTATACGTACCGGTATGGCTGTGTAGCCTGTGTACCATAAGATTTATGCCTGCAGGCGCCTGCTCACTAGCCTAGAAATCTAGATGCACCTATAGCGGCAGCAATGATAATGGCAGCAATGGGGCAGCCGTGGCCTACTGGTTAGCGCTTCGGACTTGTAACCGGAGGGTTGCCGGTTCGAACCAGTAGGCACGGCTGAAGTGCCCTTGAGCAAGGCACCTAACCCCTCACTGCTCCCCGAGCGCCGCTGTTGTTGCAGGCAGCTCACTGCGCCGGGATTAGTGTGTGCTTCACTTCACTGTGTCCTGAGTGTGTTTCACTAATTCACAGATTGGGATAAATGCAGAGACCAAATTGTGACGAGTTACTGTATGTTGGTCGTGCCTGTTTTGTGGCTGTCATACTTTTAAATGGCTTCGCAAGAAGTAGGCCTACATAGAACATAACTTGCACTACTGTCTTCTTCTTTAAGAACCTTTCTAAATATTTCCCATATATCGCTTTTCCTGGAGGGGTGTCTATTATTTTAACTTCTCGCATCTTCAGCTTCTTTACCGTCTCCATCTCTACCTCTCCACCTATGTGGCAAGTAGGTCTACTGTATGCTTCAACCAATGATATCTTTGAAAAGCAATTTTGTATTGTCATAGCATAAGTGACGTCGCTCAGCCTGCCACTTGTTGTAGCTATGTGGCATTAGCCTATCGCTCGTTTCAATTTGGGACCTTGCAGTCGGAATTGTCGTTTGTTTAGTCAAAGTCACGGTCAGCGAGATATGCGTGCCACAGACATTAGGACACACACACAGACGCTTCTTGCTTTATATATAGATTCCAACCGGACCAATTTGGCGATTATTAAGTTCCTCTGACCGCAGTTCCTGTAACTCTTTCAGCTCCTACTTCAGGGAAGGGTCTTTCGCCTTTTCCGCATAGGAACCCTTAGTGACCTAGGTCTACATTGATAGGTCCAACTTATAAATCACGCCCACTGTCAACCCAAGTTGAATGGGCAATTTGAAATTGAATGGGCAACCAAATCCTATGGCCACAATTGCCAGTGCGAATGGCAAAATCGGTTTTAGGGGAGAGTAGTTCGTAGAACTGTTTAGAAGTGGATTGTTCCTATAACTACTTATAGTTGGGAAAGGGACTATTGACTGAACCTCATTCCTGTGGACCACTGGTCACACATCCAAACAAATCAATCACTAGTCTCTGATCACACACACACACACACACATACATACATACACACACACAGGTTTCCTTGAGGCTACCAGATGTCTCAGGCCAGTGTTCAAACTATAGCCACCTGTTCCGCATAGCCCCTCAGTGTCCAGAAATTCACTGAAGCTATAGGCGTTGTTTCCGTCTCATTACTTGAATAGCTGGGATTGAGATTGAGTAGCTGGGATTGATGAACCTTTGAATGAAGGACTCATACAGTGAATTCAAAACATGCTCACAGGAAGCAATGGTAGAAGCTATTTAAAACGTGTAACTTTAAGTAGACTTATGCAAATTGACGATAACGCTACATGATGAGTTGAACGCATAACACACGTTACAAGCATTCGTCTAACTCTTGAATGCAAAGTCGTAATAAAGCTTGATTTGTGGGCGACACTGTAGTTTCCATGCTAATCACAGCACTGAAAGGTGCATGAGCTAAGCCGTTTGATTTGTGATTACAAATAACGCGTTCATTCTGACCCAACGATGAGGAACACATACAACCTGTCAATGACCTGCACTCATGACATTAGCTTACTAGCTAACCACACTAGCTATGGAAGACTGAAAAGCTGCGTGGAATGTGTATTATATTTGTACGCTAGCTTAGCACCGCTAACCAAGGCAACAATGCAGGAGACTAATAACGTTGGATAACTCCTTGCAAATCTCCTTAATACGCACGCAGTTGACACATTCTAAAGAGAGGTACAATTTAGTTAACTGTACGTGAACACTGGACACATTACCGAGAGCCAGTCCGACATGGTTGGACCACCTTCTCCATAGCTTTCGGGACCCCCTGAATACAGCGGCCATGCTTCTTTGCTCCCGACCTCGGAGACACTGACATGAGATTGGATGCTGAATGAGTGATGTACTGCCTCTCCTATCCGATAGCGAGTCCTCGGCGTCGCATCCAATGACCGGTGAGGAAGGCGGGGCATCCTGTACTGACTGGAGCAGATTGGAGTAGCCTACCTGTAGTGTCAATTGGAGTAATGTGTCAATTGGAGTAGTGTATCCAACGCCAATGACTACATTGCAACACTGTAACGACTTCAGAGAACAATCGTGTTGTGACCATAACTTATTATGACCGCCGCTAGCGAAGCTAGCGAAGCGGTCATATAGGGATTGTCAAAGTTTTTTTTTTTTTTTTTTTTTTTTTTTCCCGTCATCTACTTCCTGAAATTTTGGTCAACGATACCCGGGGCACCGAAACACCAGTGCACATGAAATTTGGTGGGTATGTAGCCCCACTAGACTTTTACGGAAAAATTTCGTTTGGTCCCCGGGGGCCACTCCCCCTCCGCGCTGGGCCCCCCGAAACCCAAAAAATGCAGTTTTTCCTCAATAACTACCTGAACCGTGGCACCGAGGATGAAGACATTTTTATGGTATGTTGGTCTCAAGGGCCCACATCAACTTAGCCCATAATCACTCATTTGTGATTTGCACCCCCCCCGGTAAAAAATGAAAATGCAATATCATTCTGCTTTAATCGCCCCTCTCTTCAGTAAAGACGTTCAGAACTGCACCAAATTTTATGTGTATGATTAACCTGACATTCTCTGGGGGTATGCCAAGTTTCGTAGAATTTCATCCATGGGGGGGTCTAAAAAATTAAGTTATGTGTACATTTAGTGACTCTACACTCATTGGCCTGTAGATGGTGGTGCACACATATACACATGCACACACACACACAGGCACCCACATACTATCGGTATTAGAACGGCCGATACATAATTACAAATTCAGTAGGATTAAAAGAAAGCCAAAATAAATATTCATCATCATCATCATGGCTGCATTTCCAGTATTGGCGATAAGTAGTCGTTTGTCCACTAGATGGCGCATCGTTGCAGTGAGACGTAATTTTGTTGGAAGTTAATCTTAAATGGGTTGGAAAGACACTATGCTTCCTACAAGGACAAGACTGTAGGCTACAGTAGTTTACCGCAGAGAACGTCTAAGGGTAGGATTATTTCTGCATGACATGTAATTCCCATTTCCTCTTGAAGCCGAAATAAATCTGAGAATGTTTATCGGACATGCTTGTTTTTTACTGCAGGTAGGCTACGTTAATCCTATCAATAGCAGAACGTAGGTAAAATAATGTTACCGTTAGCATGGTTGAGTGATGGAGGCCAATTTGATTATTGATGTATTTGTAGAAAACCATAAATGCGTTTATAAGCTACCAAGCAAATCGATAACAGCACTAATTGTATCTTTCGACTGTCATCTCATTTGCTTATGACCATAACCTAGGCTACTAACAGGAGCTAAGTGAGTTAGCCACAACACGTTCGCTATGTGATGGTTTTTTAATGGAAAATATATAGGCTACCTGAAAGATAACCTGTCTATGATCCCGTGATGATCTACAATCTCCATTTAAACCAGATGTTTTAGAGCGCACGTTGAGATGTATTCAGGGCAGGGCTGTACCTACACATATTTGTTGCACGTGCTACAAAAATCATTCTTTGCGATGAATGAGTACCAACGTTACAAGGGTCAGATACAGTTTTGCCTATGGCTATTCCGTGAGACTGAGGCGCTTTTTGTTTGTTCGAAGTGCGTGTTTAGGGTGTGAGAGGGGAGTCGATGTGCTTTGATTCCAGCTTGGTAGTTGTAGTCTATGCGATTAAAAAACACGTGTGTGTGAAGTATCCAAACAATGATAACGCTTTCATTATGGCTGCTTTAGCCACAGACCTTGAGCTACTGTACAGTGGGTTGGGTTCCGTTTAGAAGTGTCCACTTCATTCGCCCTTTCCGTGATTCACAGCTACGTGAAATGTATTACTACTGATATGCAAAACTATTAACTTTTTCGCCAAGAGGTGGCAGCTTGATACTGTAAGGTGTAAGCCATTGGTTCCAACGGAGATTTTATTTGGGTCGCCAGCATAGCCTAGCGACAATTTGTGTTGTGTAATAGGCCTAGCATAGGGCCTACCTTATATAGCTTATAGTTTGTTAACAGTCACGGTTTTGTCATAACTCCCTCTATGCATTTTTGCATTTAGAATAGCTCTAAAACCGGGGGGCGAACACGTCGCAGGGGGGGCGCCAGTGCGTGGATATCTCAATCGCAAAATTAAACAATATTTCTATCGGGCGCCTACCATGGACTAGGCTGGGTGAAAATCAAAAGATTGCGTCAAAAGATTGAGCTTAACCATTGACCTCATGGTTGCAAAATGCAAGGGAACATGAATCAGCATATTATTTGCACAAACAATAACGGAGAGTAGCTCTTCAACTTTGCCCGTTAAAATGTGTATGAACAGTCTCGCAACGCATTTCATGAAGGCCCTTTGGACATGTCAGTTATTTGCACCACTGGGAAAAACGGCATTTTGTTTTAGACTACTGGTATTTCATTTGTGCATTGACAATAAAGCTGAATATCATTTGAACTAGATGACTAAACTTATGCATATGTAGAAGAAGAAACATTCACAAAAATCCATGACATGACCTCTCTTCTTGATAGCTGTTGAAAACTGCATGGAACTGACAGGGATTGTTTTGTTTAATAATAAATAAATAAATACATTATGCTGCTACCTTCTGCTTTTCCCAAATACAATGTAGCCTACAGGTGTACCTTTCATCAGTCCAGTTGCAATGGATGGACTGTGATGAACTGCCCTACTTGTGATTGTTTAGAGATTTTAAAGGTTTTATAACAATGTTACAGATTTTTTGGCCCAGAAACAAATCTATTCACCTTTGCAGCGCCAGTAGGCTACTTTGTGTGCGGAATGTGTGCAAACACACATTTCAAACAAGCATACACAAAAGTTTCAAGAGTGGGGAATGGAGTAGAAGATGGAGACAAATTCATTAATATGATTTATTTTCGCGGAATGGATGTGCAGGACTGAGCGGCGGTCATATTTTGTACCGCTACGCGGTACATCTAGTTTGAACACATGGGTCTTTCCGTGTCAAATCAGATAAGGTTGTTGCTGCACGGTCTAAAATGTTGTTCAAACCTTGTCAATAATGGGTGCCCTAAACCAAGGCCTGTAAAATATTTCTGTTAAAATCGTATGTCTTCATATTATTTTCAGCTCTTGAAATTACTTCCACAGCCTGAAAATCATTTTGTATTATCTGCAAAGTAATGTTTGGGCATTAATATAATGAAAAGTATTATTCATAGGCAGCCCAAACTTTGTAGGGTGGAAGACAAACATGTTCTCAGTATGACTGAACCAAAAGTTTGAACGGCATTCTTAATGATTTTCTACAAGGCCCTAGATTTGGAAAAACGTGCAAAAAGAGTGACATTAAGGGTAGTATAAACTTGTTTTTGTAAGCATTTTGTATCAATCATTATTTTTTCCTTTACATACTATATTTCATTAATGTTGTACATGATATGTGGGGTAGCTAGGCACTTGAATCTATGTGAAAGTAGCTCACTTTATGGGCATTTAGTGTGATAGATAGATAGATAGATAGATAGATAGATAGATAGATAGATAGATAGATAGATACTTTATTGATCCCCAAGGAGTAATTCAAGGTCTCAGTAGCATACAGACATCACACATAACATGCACTTACAGCAGAAAAAGTAATATAAGTATATAAATATAAAAATCACTGAACAATAAAGACAGTAGAAGATAAAAACAATACTAAAATACAAAAAATACTATATCTAATATACTAAATCAAATATCCACATATGTGTGCTTAAGGATGAATAAGCATGAGGCGCTTGCAGTGACAGGGCAGGGACTGAGCCTGTGATTCTGTATGGATGGTAAGGTGCTCTGTGAGAGTGTGTGTCATGGTGATGGTGCAAATAAGTAAGTCAGTGCAACAGTGCAAGAATAAAGTCTAGAGACCAGCATAAAATAAATATGGACATATAAGAGAATAATGTAGACAATGTAATATAAAAAAAACTATAGCAGTGCAAGAATAGGTTGAAGATGAACAAATAGAGTCAAAATCATTGTTTTGTCTCAGGGACAAGAATGAAAACACATAGGTAACCAAGTATAAGTGTATTTTTGTATGAAAGAAACATGGTAATTAGCACTTTATACACAAAATGACTATAATCTGAGCTATTCCCACATTGATTGTTGTGTTCCTATCCATTAGCACTAGCATTTCAGTCCTCCTATGAACATTACCAAAAAAACAATCACACCTTGCTTTATCCTTCATGTCGATTTGTTGCAGAGACCTCAAATATTTGCTCAACATTAATAAAGTATTGTAACCTATTTGCAGACAAAGTTATGATTGATGGCACTTTGTTCAATATCTAGGGCCATATATTAAACGTTATGATTGATGGCACTTTGTTCAATATCTATAGGGCCTTAGTTATATAAAACGAATGAACATGCAGTACAAGCATTTAGCTGTCTGTCTTCCACCCTACAAAGTTGGGAATAATACTTTTCAAGATGTTAATGCCCAATCATGGCCTCCAAGATACAGCCTTTTTGAGAGAATCAAGACAAAATCAAGGGTGGAAAAATGTAGGCCAATGAAAACATTGGAATTTATCAAGGAGTGGGAACTACATGAGACTGCTGTTCATTGACTACAGCTCAGCTCTCAATACAATATCCCCCTCCAGACTGCTTTACAAGCTGGGAAACTTTGGCCTGTGCAGTGGTCTATGTGCATGGCATGGGTCTTGGACTTCCTCACAGGCAGATCCCAGGCTGTGAGAATCAGGAAACATCTCCAGCTCTCTCAACACATCTCCCTAAACACCGGCGCTCCACAAGGGTGTGTGCTTAGCCCACTGCTGTACTCCCTGTACACGAATGACTGGGCAGCTATGCACAGCTCCAACTCCATCATAACATTTGCGGGTGATACAGTAGTGCTTAGGTCCATCTCCGACAATAACGAGACTGCCTACAGGGAGGAGGTAGATAGCTGGCATCATGGTGCCAGACTAACTGCCTCCAACTTAATATCAAAACAAAGGAGCTTGTGGTGGATTTCAGGAGGGGTCAGCACTCCTATGCCCGCCTCAACATCAACGGGGCCCCAGTAGAATGTGTGAGCTGTTTTAAATATCTGGGTGTCACCATCTCTAAGGACCTTACTTGGTCTGCTCACACCCAGACTACGGCCAGAGGGAGTGGAGAGTATCCTGACGCAGTGTATGGCAGCATGGCATGGCAACAGCTGTGGGAAGGACAGAAAGGCCCTCCAAAGGGTGATCCGTGCTGCTGAGCATTGCTGCGGTTCAGCTCTCCCATCCCTGGACGAACTCCATCAGAAGAGATATTGGAGTAGGGCTATCAAGATTTTAAAAGACACCTCCCACCCCGGCAGCAGCCTATTTCAGCTGCTGAAATCAGGCAAGCGATTCAGGAGCATCATGTCTAACACAGAAAGACTCAGGAGGTTTTATCCACAAGGTGTTAGGCTCCTGAATCAAAACATGACATGCTCCCTCATGAACTGCACATGCACCTTGCACTTTAAGCCCTGGATCCACTTTTAGTGAGCACTTTTAGTAGTACAAGGATTTATTATATTTATAGGGGTAGTCTGGGGGGTATGTCTTTTATCTTATTTTAGCTTCTTATTTATTCATGTTTTAAACTTAACTTTTCCATAAAAATTCCATAACTTATTATTATACTATGTGATAGCACAGTTGGAGTGGAGTCAGGAGTTAATTTCACTGTTTGTTGTAAGTCTATGACTATGCATGTGACAAATAAAAAAACTTGAAACAAAAATATCTTACAGGTCTTAGTTTTGGGACCTAAATATTAGGTAGAGACACATTTTGACTGAGAACTAAAAGGTTCCGAGCCAATGCTCAAGTTACAAACGATCTGCGTGCTTAGGCGGAAATAACGTCATGTTGTTGTTCTGTTCCAGGAAATAAGGGATGTACGGAGGCTAGAAAGTGCGTCAATAACTTCAGCGAAATATATAGTTTGCATTTCAGCATGGAAGGAGGTAAGACATAGTTTTAAAGGTTGCAATATTTACCAACCATTCTTTAACAAAACACTCGATGTTCTTATTTATTTCATCGAGGTCATTTCACTGTTGATCACCTCTTTGTCATCTGGCTAGCGAAGAACTCTTCGGCACAAGAACAGATAGCAAGCCAACCGACCCCCTGCAAAATGTCATTCGGCCTGTTGAGACAGGGTTAGCAAGCTATCGGTAACGAGCTAACGTTTGGGTTCTCGTTGTCTAACAACACCCTTGATATGATCAGTCTTGTAACGACAGGAAGTCATTTCACATAAATGGCTTTTGTTGTTTTACCCAAGGCATATAGGTACGCGGATTGACGTTAGATGGCAAAGTCGAGGATTAATTTAACCTAGAAGCTAGCTGATATTTACTTAGCTACCTATTAATCCCATGCTAACACTAGCGAAGATGGTTGCCAGGTTCAAACTTGCTGTATTGTTTTCCTGGAAAGACGACTCCGTGTTGCGTGTTATTGGTCTGTTATAATGCGTGACAGTTGTCAAACCATGTTTGACCTTATTTTTACGACACATGTAAGGGTATGGATCGTCATACATTGTCAGTTTTACTTGCCATGTTTACCCTAACGTTAACCATACTTGGATGAGGAGATGGCATGGCGTCGCTTCACGATAACAGTTAGCTAATGGCTAGCTAACTAACCCAGCGGGTGTGTTATGATCTTTTATACAGTTAATACTCGGTAGAAACTAACTGGCATAAATGTTGTAGCGATATGTTTTAGGATCTTCAAAACGCAACTAATGACTATCTGTTACCTTGTTTATGACAAAATAATTTCCCTTATAGTCGAGGTTTGTATGTTTATGGTTATTGTTTTTGTTGTGTTTAGTTTATTAATAATTTGTATATTCTTAAATTTAGGGCATATTATTCGACTATAACCTGTTCATTTGAATGTTAATGTAATGTGTATTGATGTCATTGTAAGTTGCTTTGTTTGGACAAAAGTGTCTGTCAAGAACCATAAACATAAAATTAGCTCAGATTGAAAGATATCACACGTGACATATATGACACGTTTAAGATTAAACGGATGCTACTGCTCTTAATATCCTGGTCTTCCTGGATTAGCTGCCGCTATCAAAAGAACGGTACTTTGACTCGATATGCTTCAGAGTTTATTCATTAAGTTATTATAACAGTAACAGTGTGGTTTGTTGTGGTGAGCTCCGTGGCTTTACCGACCTCATGACGTGGGACAATAAACGCGTGTGTTGCTGGAATTTCCAGTTCGGCCTCAGAGCAGATGGAGCTTGTCAAAGTTCAAGCGCTTGTCAAAGATAGATGCCACAGATGTGCTGACGTGTATTGAGACTGTCTATCTGATTAGCACCAGTATAAAGTTCACTGTTCACTGTTAACATTTTTAGATGCATTTTTTGTGTCATTTTTCTTAGCAAAGCTCAACGAATGAGCTAATTTAGATGGCTGGGCAGGAGAGGAGCGTGGTGGTCGTGTTTCAGGAGCGTCGGTTGTTTGCCTCTGCCACAATCTTGATACGTGAGGGCGTGCTCCATGTAGCCTAGCAGTCCAGGAGGAGTGACAAGCGTGCACCTGGTTACTCTATCAGCCCGAGCGCAGCAATTGCACTTTTGCAGAATTTGCTCCAAATAGAGCTGCCTGTGCGGATTATTCTGGCTGTGTGAGCTACTTATGGCTTGCCAGGCTCTCCTGGCGTCAAGGCACTGTCTGGGAGCAGGGCATTGTGTGTGGAGCACATAGGCGCCTCTGTTCTGTATGTTTATTTTCTGTGTGTGTGCGCGTGCACGCGAGAGGGTACGGTTCAGCAGCTGATTTCTGACTGGGCTGTGTGTGTGCTGTCTGTGAGACTGAGTCACCGGCATGTGCCAGTGGTCAGACAGCTGAGTCACCTGCATGTGCCAGTGGTCAGACAGCTGAGTCTGGGCCACATCCCAGCCAGATCAGAACCACAGCCTCTCCCGAGCCAGGTCCCATCCAAGACCGACGCAGAGCCGCTGGATGCTACGCTAGCCCAGTTAGCCATTGGGGATGCTTAAGAACGCTTAGACGCTTGGGTTAAAGGAGAACTCCAGCAATTGGGGATGCTTAAGAACACGTAGACGCTTGGGTTAAAGGAGAAGAACGCGTAGACGCTTGGTTAAAGGAGAACTCTGTGTAGACGCTTGGTTAAAGGAGAACTCTGTGTAGACGCTTGGTTAAAGGAGAACTCTGTGTAGACGCTTGGTTAAAGGAGAACTCCGTAGACGCTTGGTTAAAGGAGAACTCCGTAGACGCTTGGTTAAAGGAGAACTCTGTGTAGACGCTTGGTTAAAGGAGAACTCTGTGTAGACGCTTGGTTAAAGGAGAACTCTGTGTAGACGCTTGGTTAAAGGAGAACTCCGTAGACGCTTGGTTAAAGGAGAACTCCGTAGACGCTTGGTTAAAGGAGAACTCTGTGTAGACGCTTGGTTAAAGGAGAACTCCGTAGACGCTTGGTTAAAGGAGAACTCCGTAGACGCTTGGGTTAAAGGAGAAGAACGCGTAGACGCTTGGTTAAAGGAGAACTCTGTGTAGACGCTTGGTTAAAGGAGAACTCTGTGTAGACGCTTGGTTAAAGGAGAACTCAGTAGACGCGTAGACGCTTGGGTTAAAGGAGAAAAATGCGTAGACGCTTGGTTAAAGGAGAACTTCGTAGACGCTTGGTTAAAGGAGAAGAAGGCATAGACGCTTGGTTAAAGGAGAACTCTGTGTAGACGCTTGGTTAAAGGAGAACTCTGTGTAGACGCTTGGTTAAAGGTGCCATGTGTAATGTCTGCCAAAAATCAATTCATACTCCACATTACATAAAAGATGGGGGCAGTATACCTCCAAAAAGTGAGTTGGTCTGCGCTAGAGTAACAACCGAGACACGTGTATTGCAGTTTGGCTGGCGGTTATGTTGCCCGCATACCGCCTCCCATGGCCGAAACTGGTATTATGACACCTGTTGGGCTGTGGCTAGTAATTTAGCATGCTAATTCAGGTTGATATCTCTGCAGCACTATACCTTGTCATTTTTTTAATGACATCATCGTCCTTATTTCTTCTCATTCTTTTGATGCGTGTAGCTAATTTTTTGGATATTTTTACCTCAATTCTTACACATGGCACCTTTAAAGGAGAACTCCGTAGACGCGTAGACGCTTGGTTAAAGGAGAACTCCGTAGACGCTTGGGTTAAAGGAGAAGAATGCGTAGACGCTTTGCCCCCGGAGGACTACCAATGAAGTATGGAGCTACTTTGATGCCCAAGGCACCCCCATCGAAAAACTGTTGGTAGCATCGGCTAACTAGCGCCAGATTGAGTGCAGGGGACAAGCCGAGATAAGCTATGAGACATACGTTCACACTCGGTATCATGTTTCAACACACTTTAGGTCAATATCACACCGGAATTCTCCTTTAAAGGAGAACTCCGTAGACACTTGGATTAAAGGAGAACTCCTGACATTTTTCACAGATTTCTGTTTCTCAAGGTCACCGTGTGCTGGTGGTACAAAAACAATCGGTGCTACCTAGCTTGAGTTGCTGGCCAGGCAGCTACAGGGATACACTCTGGGGGCATCTTTAAAATCATGCCCTCCGAGTGTAGCACTGTAGTTCAGTGCAGTGCTCTATTAGGGACCAGCTAGCCCCAAAGTTACCAGGGTAAGCCAGTTACCCCGCTTCATAGTACCACCCTGTGGGTATTGTTAGTTAACAATAGCCCAACAAACATGCTTGCTGAAGTTATTTGTTTGTGATGGACAATCCTGGCTATTGGGTGAGAGTATTCCCCCCCATTGCTATCTAATTTGCCGGGGATGTAATGGTGCCTTCATACTAGTATCGGAATAACGGAACAATGGGGAAAAAACACAGAAATAGTGCGTTCAAAGTATCGAAATAATGGAACAATGGGGAAAAACAGCAGAAAAGTTCTTGTGAATGCCACCTCATGTGTTAACAAAACCTGCGAAACTTAACAGAGTTTCCCAAGTATGGACTTGTCATCACTTCGTCGCTCAGTTGTAGTCCTTGTGGACTTTCATGTCCAGCGATTTCAATATGAACTTGAGGACATAATATTGGGCTTTGGGAAACACAACATTTTCTCACATTTTATCGATCAAACATCTAATCAATTTATGTAGAAAATAATGAAGAGATTAATTGACCCAAAATAGCCGTTAGTTGGAGCCCCAGAACCACGTTGCAGCAGGGGAAGTGGGGGCTTCCTGAATGACCGCTGGCTGGAAAGATACCTTGGAAAACCCTGTAAACTTAGGGATGCCTCCTCAGTGTGTGTGTGTGTGTGTGTGTGTGTGTGTGTGTGTGTGTGTGTGTGTGTGTGAAGAATGATAAAGACTGATAAAGACGTTTAGGAAAAGCAGACATAAAGAATAAAAATGTTTAAGAGGGTATTAGCCACTTTGGAGGGTGGGGGGATTTTCAAGCCCTATCTGCCCCCCCCCCACCCCAGCTAAATGGTAACGACGACAACAACAATGTTACAAAAGCATTTTGGCACAAGGAGTTTCCTCCTGGCCCCCTGGATCTCATACTTTGTACACATAAATGAAGCCCTAACAGTGCTTTCATTCCTTAAGGCCACATGCTCCAGTGCTTCCATTCCCATAGGGAACACGGTAGTGTTGTCACGATACCAAAATTATGACTTCGATACGATACCTACCATAAATATCACGATGCTCGATACTAAAACGATACTACGGCGAAATCCTAAGATATCTGGAGAAGAAAGGACTCATACCTCCTCCAAGTGTATTGAGTCATTTGTGTTAAATTTGGTGCACTTTTGTAGTGTGTAGGTCAATTCTGGGTTCTAAACTTCTAAACTTCCTACATAATTATTATTTTTTTATAGTCAGTAAAATAGTAGGCCTACTTTGTGTGATTAAGTCCTTTATTGTTTGTTATAGTTCATTTGACAAATGACAAACTATGAACTCAGTAAATTCCTGATGATTAATTAGATATTAATGAATGAATTAATACATAAATCATGAATTAATTCATGTACCCTTACCGTAAAGTGTAACTTACTCTGAGACTACACGCATTACCAACTTAATTCGCTTCAATTGTGTAAAATGTAATGTAAATCAGGTTTTATGGCCAAGTATACTTTGGTATACAAGGAATTTGGTCTCTGCATGTATCCCATCCGTGAATTAGTGAACACACAGGTCACACATTGAAGCACACATTAACCTGGAGCAGTGAGTAAAATAGTAGGCCTACTTTGTGTGATTAAGTCCTTTATTGTTTGTTAATTTACATTTATTGTGTTGTGTTTTGGCAATAAAGTAGCTTTAAATAGCCACTAGGCTAGGCACAAACTAGGCTAGATCAAGGTCAGTGTTAAAATGACTGCATGCAAATCACTGAATGCTATGCAGAGGGGCCTAATCTTTAGGCCATCTGATGTACAGTAGGCTACCCTAGGCCTTCCCGTGTTCATGGGATTTCTTTGACAGTTGCAAAGGGGAAAATGTGAGGATAGTCTTCTTTGCACCCAGTGTACAAGTACGACGTTCCAACCACTCAGGTCTTCGTCAGATAGGCCTACACCATTACCTGTTGCAATATATATGTGTGCATTCCTACATTACGTCTATTTCTTTGATAACACGATTTGCTACCATGTAACAATAAGCCGCTATTATTATTAGGACTCAACACGCTTTGGTGGTATGCTGTGGGCTTTAATTAGCGCATTTCGGGTAGCCTATCCTACATCTGGGCAATAATTATTGAACAAATTGCAGTCTAACTGCCATGACAAATATTACCAGTAGCAGGCTACTGACCGAACATGAAATAGATCGTTTACAAGTTATGGTAATGTTGGCCCTATGATTACAGCTCGTTATGTCTCGTCAAAATGATTACAGCTCGTTATGTCTCGTCAAAATTCATGGATGAAGGAAGGTTCGCTTTATCCCAGATAACCATACTCGTTTCACTTAGGCTAGACTAAAACATAAGAGAATAACTTGGCACTAACCATGTAGTCGTGTTTTATATAGCATAATCGTTAACCTGTCGTTCTTTGAACTCTTTAAAAATGTTGGGATATGTCTGCGAGGTGTTTAGCCAAGTTCCATGCGTAGCCTACTGCTTTTAAATGACTTTGTGTACCTGATGGTTTGCCTTCACTATTCGCGATGTATCCGAAATAGTTGCAGATTTCACTGCACCTTTTGTTTTATCCATGATCCACAAGGCCTAGAACTGTCAGCAAAGAACTATGTTGACGTTGGCTGCCCACTCACTCACTCAGAGCTGCCTGCTTAGACACGCCTACTTGCCTAGATGCGTGCAAGGAGCAGTGAGAGCAGCAGTTCACACAGACACAGAACGTTATTATTTTAATAAAGTATCGATTCTAAAAACGTCTGAAATCGTATCGTTTTTTGCGTGAAGGCATCGCGATACCTTTTTAGTATCGATACACCGTGCAACACTAGAACACAGTGATGAGATGTGATGTAACCTTACCTGTGGAGTTGGAATGTAAATGTAAAATGCACAAGCTCTAATGTTTTGTGTGTGTGTGTGTGTGTGTGTGTGTAGGCTTCTCCTCTGCCTAAAAGAATGGCCTTGCATCAGGAGCGACCCTCTGCCAGCAGCACCATGGAAACGTCAAACTTTGCTCATGTGATCTTCCAGAACGTGGGGAAGAGCTACCTGCCCCACGCCGCCCTTGAGTGCCACTACACCCTCACACAGTTCATCAAGCCGCACCCCAAAGACTGGGTTGGCATCTTCAAGGTACAACACACACACATACACACACACAGAGCAACTCAATGTGTTTTACAATGTGTAAAGAGTATAAAAATAACGTAAAAAGTACGGTAGGTTAAAAGGTAAATAAAAATAGAATAAAACGGCATAAAAACAGTATCTATAAAAATAAATTAAAAGACAAAAATCAACTAAATTGAAAACAGTGAAACAGAAAATGCAGTTAAAACATAAAATACAGCATTAAAAGCAATAAAACAGAAATTGCAATTAAAGCAGGAGTGTAATTGTTCATACAGGAGAGAAGCCATAACGTATTATGATAAAATGCAAATAGAATATAATAGAAATAAAATAACAAACACACACAGAAAAAAACAGTCACACATTTGCGCGCTCTCTCACCCTCATGCAGTTCATGAAGCTACATGCCAAAGACGGCGTTGTCATTTTCAAGGTGCAGCACACGAGTGCGTGAGTGTGTGCGTGCGTCTGAGTGCTGCTGTTGTTTGCTCCTCTGAGATCAGCCTGAGACGTGCATGCGTGTGTGCGTGTGTGCGTGCGTGTGTGCGTGTGTGCGTGCGTCTGAGTGCTGCTGTTGTTTGCTCCTCTAAGATCAGCCTGAGACGTGCGTGCGTCTGAGTGCTGCTGTTGTTTGCTCCTCTAAGATCAGTCTGAGACGTATGCGTGCGTGCGTGCATCTGAGTGCTGCTGTTGTTTGCTCCTCTGAGATCAGCCTGAGACGTGTGAAGTATCAGCATGCATTGCCAAGATCTATAACCTTGCACTATCAAGAGTTTTATGAGTTTAATGGGAGTTTAATAACGCTGTGTGCGTGCGCGTGCATGTTCATGGACTGTAAAGGATGAATGGCTTTGGCAGTGCAGGCTGCTGGATAGATGTTTCCAGGACAAATGATTATGCCCATTGAGAAGACTGGCCATCTGTATCATATGAAGGTATATTTGGTGCAGAAGTGCCGAGCACATTTAACTGCAGATTTTGCATGCACACACTAAAGTCATAAATGTGTACCTCCCCGAGGTAACAGTGAGGTGATTACCTCGGGCGGCAGTGAGGGGTTAGATGCCTTGCTTAAGGGCACTTCAGCCGTGCCTACTGGTCGGGGTTCGAACCGGCAACCTTCCGGTAACAAGTCTGAAACGCTAAGGCACGGCTATAGACACTATACAAACGGATAACCCCGTCATTGTAACCAAAATATGTCTGAGTTTATTTGCAAAGCTTATGTCAGTGAACTAGCATGTTGCTAATCCCCACAGTAGGCTGCTTGAAACACCGACTATCAACACACAGGACGGGTTGACCAATCGCAGTCCTTGCAGTCTGCGTCGTCTCGACGAGAAGTTAAAATTAGCATAAATTAAGCATAAAATAGGCTTAACTGTGTATAACTGTTCAAATAATAGACGAGTGCAAATGCATGTAGGCTATACTCTGCTAGGTTTTAGTAATGCAAAGTTTAGTGGAATACCTGTTCCATACGGCAAGCAGGTTTCTACAAATGCGCTGCTGATTATGAAAATACTGATGAGCTGTTTAAAATTGCGCTGCTCACTGTTAAAGGGAATGACCGATTCTCATTGGTTTAAATGATGTTACGGCCAAAACACACCCATGACTGATTAAGGAACCTAGGAATGTCTTGTTGCGCCATCCGCCCAACGTTTAATAACAAAAACACTCCCAATGTGGACTAGACATCCCACTGCACGAGTAGCCTAGTCGAAATTGACAAGCAGCTGTAACGAAGCATGCTAAGCTCGACATCCAAACAGTATTCTAACGTTAGCTTAGAGATACGGCTTGATTGCATAACTTAACTTAGTTTAATCCTCCAATTTACTATGTTGTGATAAGACCTTAGCAGGGTTAATTTGAATGCAGCAGTTTTTAACAAATTTGCGCAGCATGGTCACGATGCTAAGCGGATTTTTAGCAATGTTTCTGTGCCAACTAGCCTGACGAGCCAGACCCACATTAAAATGTAGGGTCTGGGAACTCACCGTTCGCAGTGCTCAGTCCGAGGGGCGGATAATCAGTTGTCTTTCAAATTCCCTCTGCACGCAATAGGACAGCGGCAGCGCTATGAGTCCCATGCGTTTCCCACCAGCTGAGCTAGTTGGCTAGTTTAAACGTTTGCCAACTTAATAAAAGCATAACTCGTGTCACACTGTTCGCCAGCATGCAGCAACATCCATCTTATTTGTTTTCAAGTAGCAGGGAATTCAAGCCAAACCGTTGCAACTCTGCCATCAATCATTATGTTAAGCCCACCTAACGACTCTATACGTGATTTCATTGGCCTGATTAAGTTTCGATTTCTGGAGCTCACAAGCAAACGGAGAGTTGCTAGACTAGCCCTTGCTGCCGCTAGGGGCGCTTCTAGATTTCTAGGCTATGTGCCAACAACAATCCTTCAACAATTGTTGATGTTGATTTTATAGCGGCCCGCCACAGATTAGACAATGTATAGGAAACACTGCACACATAGTACATAACAGACACAGACACACACACACACAGACACACACACAGATAGCTCTGGTAATGCAGACCGTTTAATAATTAGTTGTACACACACACACTCGCATACACCCTCGCACACAATCATACACACACTGATGGCAATGGTCACACACACACACACACACACACACACATGCACACATGCACCACACATTCACAGGTTTATATTGGATTGGGATGACATTGCTGCTTGAGGCTGTCCACACGCCATTATATAAACTACTGTACTGAGACTTAAGCAATGAACTCAGACGTGTGTGTGTGCGTGTGTGTGTGTGTGTGTGTGTGTTTGTGTGTGTGTTTGTGTGTGTGTTCATGAGAGAGGTCTTCGCTTTGCAGAGGAACTCTGTTTATGAAGTGTGTGTGTGTGTTTGTGTGTGTGTGTGTGTGTTTGGCGTTGTGTGTATGTGTCTGTGAGATTTGGCAGGTTGTGTATAGTGGAGTTGTCCCAGACGGAATCAGTTATGAGCGCATAAAACACCACACACACACACACTGGCAGCCACGCATGAGGATACTTCTACAGTAAGAGGGAGAGAG